>NC_137609.1:42806744-42839244 GCF_963280865.1 Gymnoscopelus braueri | reverse complement strand
ACGGGAAGACGAATAGAGATAGAAAGAAAGAACAAGCAAGACAGGTCAGATATTCCTAATATTCCTGATATGAGTAGAGTAAAATACATACATACATACATACATACATACATTCATACATACATACATACACACACACACACACACACACACACACACACACACACACACACACACACACACACACACACACACACACACACATACATACATACATACATACATACATACATACATACATACATACATACATACATACATACATACATACATACATACATACATACATACATACATACATACATACATAATATGCATAATGGCAAATGGCAATGCTAAAATAGCAGCAGATTGTGTCGGTTATATATTGTTGTTTAACTATTAACAATACAAATAGGTCAAAATAAAATGGTATCACCCTAGCGAGATTTGCGCTGCAGATATATGGTTCAAAACGTCTTTGTCTGCTTCCCCTGCAACCCCTTCGGGATACCTCAGCCCCTACAGGCTTGCCAGAAAATTAGTGCTGATCTGGTCTCACTAGACAGACAGTCCACACATACTGTACAGGCTCCTGGATTCTCACTAAAACCTGCAAATCAGTATTCTCACCGCATGAGACCAGAGATTGAACTGGCCTGCTTTTGCTCACACATAACAGTAACACACAATAAAACAATTGAACATTGAACACATATCTTTGTATCAATTGCTACAGTAAAATCAGGAGTGTTAACATAGTGTAAAAATGTCCCTTTACGAGTCAGTGTGTGTAATGGGTCCAACTCTCTCAGAGTTAATTAACACTCCAGATTTGACTGTACTGTAGCAATTCAACTTATATTTGTATTACATATTTTTACAGTGTGCAACAGAATGCACCGGAGTAGACTAGACCAGGCTAGACTAGAGTGGAATAGAACAGCATTGTTGTTGCCAAATTACCAGAGCCATCGGAAACTCCTTTCCTTCCTCACTCTGTAAAGTCATAATCATAAAGCCCATTTATACTTGATATTCTAAAAAAAACCTTCTAAATCCTGACCTAAGTTTTCGGAAAACCCTCAAAAATTAAAAAATAATTATGTTGCTATATATATAGCAAGAGCTAAGGTGACACAGAGGTGTTCCTGGCTTGAAAGGTATAACAACGTATAGGTGTTCCAGGGCTAATGGTTAGGACAGGGGTCTGTGCCTTTTGAGCGATGGCAGATGTTGACATATAACCTCATTATCGTTTGTTGTTCACTGTTGTTTGGGATGTTGGGGACAGCAGAAGGGCTAAAGGTTGTGTGTGTACGCAGGAGATTACATTATCAATATCCACTAGTTAATCACATCAAGAGAAATACTGTATAACACACACGCATACATACCTTTCATGCACATGCACTAGCGCACAGTCGCACACACACACACACATTAAATCTCTCTTTTCAGTCTCCTCACTGCATTCACACACACACACTCACGAACACACACACACACACACACACACACACACACACACACACACACACACACACACACACACACACACACACACACACACACACACACACGTGCGCGCTCAGTAGCATGAGCACGCACACACGCACACGCACACACGCACGTGCACCAGCACGAGCACAAGCACAAGCACACACGCACAGGTTTTTCAGATTCCTATCTAGCTGTGTTGCCAGACCCTGTGATGCCATCTGGATAGATTGTGAATGCCAGCTTCCACGGTGACCACACACACACACACACACACACACACACACACACACACACACACACACACACACACACACACACACACACACACACACACACACACACACACACACTGATGGCACTATTGTGTTGCTAGGAAGATTTCTGTCAGGTTTTGTTATAAATTCACACAGCTCTTTATCTTCCTCCCTTGGCCAAGTTGGCCTCTCTCTCTCTCTCTCTCTCTCTCTCTCTCTCTCTCTCTCTCTCTCTCTCTCTCTCTCTCTCTCTCGCCCCCTCTCTCTCCCCCTCTGTGAAACGGAAAGAGAGATAGATACAAAAAGAGCTCTGTATCTCTCTGTTTCACTCTCATTCTCTCCCTTTTTCATTCTTTCTCTCTCCTGCTATCATCAACTTAACCTGTCAGCAAGATGTGTTTGTTTGCTGGGATAAAGTAAAACAGAACAGACCAGACCATACCAGACCAGCACGGCACACGACCACACCACACAACCGAGCAGAATAGAATAGAACATTCATTATTGTGTTCATGAAGTAGATTTGTTAGGCTGCACAATGAGTATATGAGTGTGATTGTGTTGTAAGTAGTGTGACTACTAGCTTTGGAAACCGATTTGGATACCGTCCCAGCATGAAGCACCGCCCTTGTGTCATTGCATTGGTTCTGCAATGCTGTTATTTTTAACATGAATTGTTGTCGAGGAGAGCCTTAGCCGTCAGTCCAGTCATTTCAATAGAGACAAATAATAAAGAGAGAAACCACCTTCACGTCACAGGTCTTATGTTGAGGTCGTTTGCTTTGTTCGGCTGCTTAACTTTTTCTTTTTTACATTCAATTCTAATACAAATCCTGAGTGTAAAACTAAGTTAAATTAACACTCAGGATATTGCAGTGTGGAGACCGGCAGTGAAGAAAGGGCTAGTGATTTAAGTGGGTTAAAGTGTGTTTGTACAAGACTGTATGTGTGTGGGTGAGTGCATGTATGCACCACGCATGCCTGTGTGTGTGTGTGTGTGTGTGTGTGTGTGTGTGTGTGTGTGTGTGTGTGTGTGTGTGTGTGTGTGTGTGTGTGTGTGTGTGTGTGTGTGTGTGTGTGTGTGTGTGTGTGTGTGTGTGTGTTTAGTGGGTCTGTTTCTCAGTAAGAGGGATTTTAACAGTCTCGTAAGTGAGGATCATAAGAGAGGATCAAAGACGTGTAATCCTACCTTGACTCACCTGTCTGTCTGGAAGAAGTAAGGCACTGGAGCAAACAACAAACAGACAGACAATTGAAGCCTTTTTCACTGACATGGTGCAGGCAAATAACATGACGTTTCGATGTCAATACCTCTTCATCAGGATCACCTGATGAAGATGTATTGACATCGAAACATTGTCGATATCTGGAAAACGTTTAAACTCAAGTCCTATCTCTCTAATATCAGGAACTTGGAAGCATGCAAGAATCTGAATGTTTGTTTGAGTTTCAGTTAAATTTTTTGCTCAAACTATTTATTTGTATTTTGCTTATTATTATGTGATGAACCTTTGAAAGATGGCATTAAAACTCATTATTCTCTTGACTATATTTTGTCCTATATATTTTTTTTTAAATATTAAAGTTCTTATAAAGGTGTTTAAAGGATAACCGGCAAACAAGGCTGATATTGTATTTGATATTGTTCAGGTGAAATTCTAAAGATATTGTCACATTATGTCACCACAGTTTATTCATCACTATAGTATGTTAGATCACTAATCTCTTCTCTTCTCTTCTCTTCTCTTCTCTTCTCTTCTCTTCTCTTCTCTTCTCTTCTCTTCTCTTCTCTTCACTCCTCTTCTCTTCTCTTCTCTTCTCTCCTCTCCTCTCCTCTCCTCTCCTCTCCTCTCCTCTCCTCTCCTCTCCTCTCCTCTCCTCTCCTCTCCTCTCCTCTCCTCTCCTCTCCTCTCCTCTCCTCTCCTCTCCTCTCCTCTCCTCTCCTCTCCTCTCCTCTCCTCTAGCCTTGCAGTACCAGTCCAGTCTTTATGGAGGCAACACTAACAGTCCCAGCCCCGTCAGCGCACGCAGGAGTTCCTCCATCGTGTGTGAGCGTTGTAGGGAGGCGTGCCGGGGAGAGGTGGTGCGCGTCAAGAACACACACTTCCATGTGCACTGCTTCACCTGCCAAGGTAACACCTGCTTGCACACATGCAAGCACACACACACACACACACACACACACACACACACACACACACACACACACACACACACACACACACACACACACACACACACACACACACACACACACACACACACACACACACACACACACACACACACACACACACACACACTCGTGTACGCATACACTCACGGAGGCAGCAATTGAGCTGACTACTTGCCTGTGGTGCAAGTTGTCTGTCATGGGCGACGTTCTCACATTGATGCTCTGAAATCAACTAGAGATGCCTTGCTCAAGGGTACTGTGACGGAAGGACCCCCCCCCCCCCCGTGGGCGTTCAGTTAAAGTAAAGTTAGTGCCCACCACCACAGAGACCATGGGTTTTGAATCCTCCACGCAACGGTACCTTCGGCTTGGCCGGGCGTCCTCTGTGTTGCGGAGGGAAGCCTGGGCGGGGAGGGAGATCTCTGTCGCTGCACTATGGTGACTACAGGTTGGTCAGGGAACCTGTTCAGTGGGGTGTGGAACTTTGAGGAAAGCATGAAACGTTTCTCTGTCAGGTGAAAATATGAGATGGTTTCCTGTGCTCTCCCTATAGGATCAAATAGGCGTTAGCAGTGACAACAGACTAGAATACACAGGGAATCTGGAATTGGCATAATGACTAAAATTGGGAGAAAAAACTGAAAGAAAAGGAAGATAATTATTGTCCCAAAAAACGTTCGTAGCTTTACAAGGCCTTGTGTGTTGCAGTCTGGAGATCTGCTGTGCACTGTGCACAGCAATATGGAGGCAGCAGATCTGACCAGCAAACAAAAGGGAATGCACAACACAAATAAGTCAGCTTTCTAGTAGTGGGAGGGAGATGGGAGTTGGCAGAGAGGCACTTTTTGTGAAGCTTCATTGTATTTAGTCACGCACAATGTACCAAAGTCTTGGTTCTCTTGCTCTCTCTCTCTCTCTCTCTCTCTCTCACTCTCTCTCCTCTCTCTCTCTCTCTCTCTCTCTCTCTCTCTCTCTCTCTCTCTCTCTCTCTGTCAGTCTCCCCCTCTCTCTTTCCCTCTCTCCCTCTCTTTCTGTGAGTAACACGCGTGCATCCATGCGTGCATGTCAGAATGGATTTCATTGTAGACGTACTGTACTGTGTGTGTGCGATGCGCATTTTGTGTGCATTTACATGCGGGTGCTCGTGTGTCGGTGTGCCCGTGTCCCAGCAGTGAGCAGGTGGGGCAGAACACACATATATAGACAGAGGTCTGAAGTCAGCAGCTATCGCTAGCGTAGCAGTGCCGTCAGCAGCTTTGTATAGGCGAACAGCAATGTATAGCCTCCTTTTTTACGCAGACCTCAAAACCACACAGTCCCTATAAAGCCTGCATGGGGGAATCACAGGTGTCACGATGTGTTTCCCATCAATTTGCGAGGGCTATTTGAGTCTATATCACAGTGGTTCTCAAACTTTTTTCAATTATTTTTCATGTATTTGGCCGCGGACAGTCCGGACACCCTTCTGGAAAGGTTTTGTGCCAGGCACCCCCCCGAAGTTGTGGGGCACCAATCAGGGCCCAGTATGCATGCAAACATACTCTGGTTTATCACCAGAGGCCTTTTTTGGGAAATGCAGGTTCCACACAGTTCACAGATTCTAGACTAATATCTACACAGTGATATTAGTCTGGCCATGCCAGGCTAGTAGTCACCCACCACATGTGAAGGTAGTAACTTGTTTTGGTACATTTGGGGAATTTGATGTGCATTGTTTTTTCCATTCAGCCTCTCCAATGTAGTGCTTAAGGTTTTTTTTTAGTAAACAAAACTAAGAGTCTAAGAGCCCCGCTATAGTGGCCGTGCTGCACCTTACACCCCAATTGGACATGTTGACCAATGATTAGCGTTAGAGGAATGGCCATGGATCACAACAATTTGCCTAGTACATCCTGCAAAGCGAGTACATCCAGCAAATCTTGTGTGCACATTTTGACATGAGAGGGACACTAGAGGAAAAGGTCATGGGGTCACTCAAACAGTTAGGGCTCATCCTCCAGGGAGCATGAGTGCGCTCGACAATATTCATGGAAAATCTGTCCATTTGATTTTTAGATAATTGGTGCATGCAGTCTGACATTTTTGGCACTAGAGCAAAGGCCATTGGGTCACGAAAATCAGCAGGGGCCATTATCTGGGGAGCGTGAAGGTGCACGGCACATTCCATGGCAATCCAATCTTGTTTGTGGCCTCAAAGGACATCAACTGGAGAAGTGGAGAACAATCAACTCCCACCACATAGGCCTCTCTATCTATGTTTCCCTTTCACTCATTATGCTCTACAACCCCCCCCCCCCCCCCCACCTCCCTCTCTTTCTATCTGTGTGTGTATGTATTTTCCAAGCTGTGAATTTGTGGGAGTTTACAGTACAATGGCTCTCTGTTTGGTAAACAATATAATCTCCTGTTGGAGTGACCATTAGAAACTGGAGAGTCTTTAGCTTGCTGGAGAGGAGAATATAGGAGAGGGGAGAGGAGATGGGATTTTTGTTTTTGATTTATTTATTCAGGGGGGAGGAGAGGAGGAGAGGAGATGGGAGACAGGAGAGGAGGAGAGGAGAAGAGGAGAGACGATGCTAGAGAAGAAGAGAAATGAGAGAAGAGAAGAGTGGATAAAGGAAGCTGAGAAGCTAAAGGGAGGGCGGTTTAAAGATAAACGGTTAGAGGAGAGTGCAGTGAAATAGATAGGCGAGGAAGAGAGGAAGATAGATGGGAAGAGGAGCTGAGACCGTAATGTGTGTGTGTGTGTGTGTGTGTGTGTGTGTGTGTGTGTGTGTGTGTGTGTGTGTGTGTGTGTGTGTGTGTGTGTGTGTGTGTGTGTGTGTGTGTGTGTGGGGGGGGGTGCGGGTGGGGTGTATGTGGAAGTGCGTGTTCATCTGCGTGTGTGTGAGACCGTGTTGACTTTGAAATTTTCTTAGTTCTACTGGATCTCTTTTCCACTCCAAAACATTTTTGTCTAGTTTTTATTTGTTGATGAAGTTGTTGATATATTTAGTCATAGTTTTAGTCATCATAGCTTAGTTTTTATTTCGTTTTTATTTCGTTTTCGTAAGTGAAAAAAGGTAGTCAACAGACATTTTTCGTCATAGTTTTAGTTGACGAAATCAACACTGGTGCGAGAAAGTCCTCCACATGGCCACAGCCAGGTGAAACTTCTGTATTGATGAAGAACTTGCAGTGGTGGAAAAAGTACTCTCATTGTACTTAAGTAAAAGTATCAATACTGCAATATATAAATAATAATATATAATAATATATAAAAATAATCGCGACATGTTGTGAGCTTGTAGATCGGCTATTTTCAAACAGCCTAGGTATAAAATAAGGCTAAAGCGGTTAAAATGTATGTTTTACATGTAATAAATTAATTATAAATCTGCAAAGTAACTAGTAACTAAAGTTACAAATGATTGTAGCGGAGTAAACGTCCAATATTTGCCTCTGAGATTTTAGTGGAGTAGAAGTAAAAGTATTGAATATTGGAAATACTCCAGTAAAGTAAAAATACCTCAAAATTGAATTTAAGTACAGTACTTGAGTAGATGTACTTAGTTACTTTACACCACTGTGAAGAAGGAAACAATTCCGAAGCCCTAACTAACAGAAGAAGAAAAGACGTGTCTCCTGTCTGCTCTCCTCACAGGAAGCGTCATGGCGTCCCACGTTGATGATGTATATTGATGAGGACGGACAGTGTCAGGGTGGCAGTCAGACGTGTGCTGGATGGACAGATCGATAGTCTCAGTGATACCTCCCCTGGGGTCCCTGCTGTCTCATCCTCTCTTCCTCCGTCTATCCCCCTCTTTTCATTCAGTCCTCCTCTGCTTCTCTTTCTGCTCACATACTGCATTTCCCTTCCTCCTCCTCCTCCTCCTCCTCCTCCTCCTCCTCCTCCTCCTCTTCCTTTGATCTCTCCCAGAGCTCCCATCTATCCTTTCTTCTCCCACTCCAGCACCACACTGTCCTCCTCTCACCTCTGCTCATCTCTTATTAGTGTGTCCTGTGTCCTGTGTCCTGTGTCCTGTGTCCTGTGTCCTGTGTCCTGTGTCCTGTGTCCTGTGTCCTGTGTCCTGTCTCCTCTCCTCTCCTCTCCTCTCCTCTCCTCTCCTCTCCTCTCCTCTCCTCTCCTCTCCTCTCCTCTCCTCTCCTCTCCTCTCCTCTCCTCTCCTCTCTCCTCTCTCCCCTCTCCCCTCTCCTCTCCTCTCCTCTCCTCTCCTCTCCTCTCCTCTCCTCTCCTCTCCTCTCCTCTCCCTCTCCTCTCCTCTCCTCTCCTCTCCTCTCCTCTCCTCTCCTCTCCTCTCCTGTCCTTTCCTGTGTCCTCTCCACTGGTCTAAAGGCATCTTGTCATAAGGACAGTCAGTAAGGACATGGAGTAATCTCAGCCTAGTGGATATAACTATGATTAACTATGACAGGTGCAAGGTTTCAGTCTCATATTGGAGGCGATAGTGACAAAAGCAGTTACTGTAGCTCGCTGGACTCACAAGCCCAATGTACAGGGTTTGAATCAGTCTTAATGCCTACAATAGGACCTCCAGTTTTGATATGTATTCAGCCCGGACCCCTAATTGATACGTTTTAGTTTTTTTTATCTCTGGGACCCCAATCTACCCTTTAAAATCCTCAGTGTTAATTTACCTCTGAGAGTATTCAAATGGAACCATTACAGACCAGTAAAGATCCAATTGGTTCCTATAACTACCAATCATTTAGCTGCATGGGGACCCTCTGGAACCCCCTCAAGGAACCCTGAGGGTCCCCAGACCTTCATGTTGAGAACCACTCTCAATTTTCTCAACTTTTCCCTCTCTACTTTATCAGCACACTGTCCGTCACCGCTGTGCTTTCAAACACTGACACCTGCAAGTATGACTAAATACAGCTCAGTGCCAATTCACACATTGTTCCACTTGCTTCTTTCCGGCGTCTGACTGAGACCCACTGTGGGTTCAAGGTGGCGTGTGCTAGTACAGCATGCTGGGAGTGAACAGGCGGTGCTTGCAGTATTAGTGTACATTCAGTCATCCAGATTCCAGACGGTCACGGACGATTCGGCTGTTTCTTCCAAGGACAAAACTCTGGAGGGATAACTACACACCGCTACAATACATTGACTGGCAACCGCACTGACTCACTTTGTGAATGTGCGTGCATGCGTGTGAGGGAGGCAGGGAGGGATGGAGGGAGAGAAAGAAAGACAGACAGAGAGAGAGAGTGAGAGAAAGAGAGAGAGAGAGAGAGAGAGAGAGAGAGGGAGAGAGAGAGAGAGAGAGAGAGAGAGAGAGAGATACAGTGTGCATATACATCCGTGGCTTTTGTACAATGTGTATGTGTGTGTCTGTTATTCTATTCCGATGTATATAATGTGCGTGCGTTTGTGCGTGCGTGCGTGCGTGCGTGCGTGCGTGCGGGGCCAGTGCAATGGTGCATGTTCATGCTCAGTGAGTGTCAGTTCATGTGTGTGTGCATGACGTGCACGCTTGTGTGCGTATCAAATCATATAAATCAAACACGATGAGCCAGTCTTTGTGTGCACAGAGCCTCCAGGAACTGTGTTCCATCTTTTCAAAATCCATTGCTCTTGTTGTCTGTCTCTCGCCATTCATCCCCTTGTGTCTTTTTGCTAACGCTGTGGGCAGAAAACATTGGAAAACCCTAAGCCAGTGTCAAGTCGTTACGTACCGTCTCTCTGCCAGTTACAGTAGGCGTGTGTGTGCGTGTGCGTGTGCGTGTGCGTGTGCGTGTGCGTGTGGCGTGTGCGTGTGCGTGTGTGTGTGTGTGCGTGTGTGCATTTGTGTGTGCATTTGTGTGTGCGTGCGTCAGTCCGTGCATGCGTGCATGCGTGCATGCGTAGGCCTGTCTTCTCATTATTTTGCTGTGTGAGGAGGAACATAAAATAATTTAAAAAAACATTAAAAATAATATATTAGTGCTGGCAGAAAACGTTCCCAAGTATCACTGGTCAGGGAAATTATTCTCGTATAGTGGATTCTCTCAAAGAAGTTGAATTAACGTCTTAGAGGTAGTTTAATGAATGCCCGAGTAGTAATCAGCGGGACAGAATTGAGTCAGTCAAGGTAATAGGGTCTTCGGTTCAAAGTGTTCCTATCTTCTTTAGTATCGATATTATTGCTTAATACGGATCGTCTGAACCGAGTAATTCCGTCGTTGACTAACCTATAATGATGGTTCAGTATTAACCATACCAGGGCAGCCTAACAGGCGTGACTGCATCATTGGTCATTCATATATTCCTGTTAAGGAAATGCTCAAATAAGGGTTAGGGTTTGAATCAGGGTTGGGTTAACGGTTAGGGTTAGAATCAGGGTTGGGTTAACGGTTAGGGTTAGAAACAGGGTTGGGTTAATGGTTAGGGTTAGAATCAGGGTTGGGTTAACGGTTAGTGTTAGAAACAG
This sequence comes from Gymnoscopelus braueri, assembly GCF_963280865.1. Taxonomy (NCBI): domain Eukaryota; kingdom Metazoa; phylum Chordata; class Actinopteri; order Myctophiformes; family Myctophidae; genus Gymnoscopelus; species Gymnoscopelus braueri. Next base: position 42,828,916 of record NC_137609.1, on the reverse strand, counting down.
GGTTGGGTTAATGTTGGGATCAGAATTGGGGTGAGGTTTAAGGGATGTGGAATACCTACAGTACATATGTGTCTGCACGTCCATCCCTCCAGTGCTGCTGCCTAATAGCCTAGAGCAGCCTCTTTAATTACACCACGCTCCCAGACAAAAAAAATCCAGCTGAACCCCCGCCAGCTGAGTCGAACAGAAGGAAGGCAAGATAACGGAGACACACAGAGAGAGACAGAGTTTGGCAAGGCAGAGTGAGGAAGGAAGCAAAAGATAATAGGGAAACAAGCGTAGCAGGGTGTGTGAGGAGAACAGGGAACAGAGAGGAATGTAATAAGAATTATAGTGTAACAGCGTGGTACGTGGGACAGCATAAGAGAGATAGAGGATGGTGGTGGTGGGGGGTGTGGTGGTGGGGGGGGGGGGGGATGAGATAGAGGGAGAGAACGAATTTGAAGGAGAGATGGGAAAAGAGCGGGACAAAAAGAAAGACAGAAAGATGGAGAGGAGAAGGGGTTGAGGGAGAGAGAGAGAGAGAGACGGGGGGGGGGAAGCAAGTCAGTTAAGTCTGTGGAATTCAATTCAGTCATTTTTCATGTGCTATTAACTTTAACTCCACTGACCTCCTCTCGCTCAATTATTCCATTTTAATTTTAATGGGGAGGTTTTTACAAATTTGACCGACCACTGTTTCTTAACAACCGTTTATGCAATACTACACACACACACACATACACACACACGCACACACACACACGCACCCACACACACACACACACACACGCACACACACGCACACACACACGCACGCCACGCACGCACGCACGCACAGAATAGAAGGTGAGAAGAGCACAGAGGGTGCTGCGTAGCATCAAATTAGCCTATCAAACTGGGTGTTTATTCCAACCCAGAGCTAATTGTATTACATTTATATCTATTGTGGCGAAAGAATAACAAGGCAACAATCCATTTTCGGCTGTTTTGCTGTACTCTCTGGCACTAAATGCTAATTCGAGCTGCCTGAATGCACTCATTACTTTCAAACTCTGCTGCATTTTGCACAGAGCGGATAATCATCGGAGATAGAAAACCAAACTATATACCGTATAATAACTCTTCCAGACTGGACAGAGCCAGAGCACACAAGGCATTGCAGACTTGCACACGTGCTTTACTCTACAACTTATTGCAAGGGCATAGGCTAACTGTGATTCAGTTTTTCCACAGTTGAAATCTTGTGATTGTAGAGCTAACATGGAAATGATTATAGCTATTATGAAAATAAATATTGGATTATCTCAAATAATTGCGATTAAGCGATTATGTAATAATTGTGACAGGCCTATGTAGAGCGGTGTTTCTAGGCAACACTAGGACGAAGTGAAGCCAGAACTCAACTCAACTCAAAGCACATTTACAACAACCAAGGTCGACCAAAGTGCTGTATAAGGTCAAATTAAAAAAACAAACAGACAAGAACAGGAGAAAAGAAGCAAACAAATAAAAACATTACACAACTGGAGTGTAAAAGAGGGCTAAAAACAGCGTTTAAAAGTATACAGCAAGGGCCAGGGTTTACCACAGTCAAACTCAAACAGAGTTAAAGGCCAGGGAGAAAAAAAGGAGGACGTCAATGATTGATAGGACCTAAAGTGTCAAATCACACTATAATTCAGTTCTGCCCTGTGCCTGTCAGAACATTTTGTGACCCAGGTGTGGGCCCTGGCCAACTCACTGCTGACAAACACTGCCATAGAGGGTATATGTCCATCTGCGAGAATTGTTCTACCATGTCAGGGGTCACTACCCAGACTGCCCAGGGGTTGCAGGGTTCCCTGCCACGGTCTCCGCAGCTAGACAGCTGGTTCTCTGGAGAATGACTGAGCTGACCGAGGCTGTTGGCGATATAAAATGTCAAACTTGGCCCAAAGTTGTTAATATTACCGCTGTGCTCTGTCCACTCTGGTGCGTTGTCCTAATAGACTGTTCAACAAACAGAAATAAAAGTCAACAGTTTGTTATTTTATTGTTCTACTTCCATAATGCCTCAAGTCACATGACAGACATATTGGCTATTCAGTCTTCATCTGTGTTGTCAGTCACCATTGGCACCATTAGAATCTTTTCCATTCATCTGTATAAAAACAGAAATGTCATATTTGCATCATTATTTCCACATCGTTGTCCACTCTCTTTTAACCACTTTCAACCTGGCATCCCTGTTTTGGGTCAAACAATAGAAAGAAAATGTGCTCAGCTATTTTTGAATGATTTTGAAAGTATACAATTATTAAGGATATGGCCTGTTTTGGCCATAGTAATTATGTATTTTGATTATTGGTACTAGTCCTTGTCAGTCATTTCTTTGTATATTTCAGTAATAGGCTTTGTATATTTAAGTTATTTGTCAACTTTTGTTTAGAAAGCCCAAAAGGTAATCTGAAAATGTCATGATTGTGGCAGCCCTAGCGGTCAGCATTTCTGTCTTCTCCAACACAACGGCAGTACAATCAATTCACATAAACTGCTGTCAAATGGACCCTAATGTAGTAAATACCGCGCCAGCAGAGGAAAGGAAGGGAGTTCTAGCTTATTCACCACCTCTCTTATCGTATAAGATATAAGATATATCTTATCTTATCTCTCCATCCACCTCGTTTCATGTTTTTGTGCTTTAGCTTAGATTGCACTTTCTGCTCTTCTGATTCTTCCACCGCTCTCAATCTGTTTTTTTAGGGGGGCCTTTAGTATACAGTGGAGATAGACAGGAAACGGGGAGAGAGAGACGGGGAGTGACACGCAGCAAAGGTTTACGGGATCGGGATTCGAACCCGCGTTATGTGGTATGCGCCTGGACCGCTAGGCCAGCGGGCGTGGGCGCCCCCCACTCTCAATCTGTTTTATGGATGTTTTAATGCTTTCATCTTCATGTTGCTCTTGTTTTTATACTATTGTGAAGCACTTTGGAACCTTGGCTGATGGTTTAAAATTCTAGTTTTGGTTTATTAGACTACAGCCAACTGGTGTTCTTCAACAAGTGGGGCCCTGTCAATTCCCTTGAGAAATGCCATTGACCTGCCATTGGAGACCTCGCAAACCCTTGACCCTGTCCGACCGCACCTGTTGTTCTGAATACTTGAGGTCTGCTGCATTTAGCCTACTATGTGTGCTGACTCAGCACTAAGCGCATATTTTCCCCATGCTAAATCAAGTGCTTCCTCATTCTGGATCATCATCTCAGCGATTGGCTCCAATCAGTATAGGTAAAACGATTACATTTGAGCAATTAAATAATCAGTTCAGTCATGTATGATTTAAACGTCATATCTAACTTACTTTAGAACTTGTGAATGCATGGTTAGTTTTTCTTACTGCTGGATAATCATGGATAATCAATTTCAAGATATATACCTATTTTGTAGAAAACAAGACAGAGTCTAACAGTAGCCTGGTAAACCACCCGGTCGTGGAATTCAATTTCATTTTCATTCAGCAACCTTCCCTCGTGAAATAAAATGCAATGTGATTTCCAGGGGGGGGGTTGGTTTACCAGGCTATAATAACAGTGGGGCTCCCATATGGATCTTGGATTTCATGTGTCCAGTATGATGCATCTACGACACATAACTCCATATTTGGGCAAGGTCTTTCAGCCCAATCCAGCTGCCATTCATCCATTACAATTGTTTTAATTTAAATTGAAATATAAAAAAATATATAAAACATCCTGCCCTGGACAGACACAGACAGACAGATGGACAAACAACAGCCCGACAGGCAGACAGACAGACAGACAGACAGACAGACAGACAGACAGGCAGGCAGACAGGCAGGCAGGCAGGCAGGCAGGCAGGCAGGCAGGCAGGCAGGCAGGCAGGCAGGCAGGCAGGCAGGCAGGCAGGCAGGCAGGCAGGCAGGCAGGCAGGCAGGCAGGCAGGCAGACAGACAGACAGACAGACAGACAGACAGACAGACAGACAGACAGACAGATCCATTCCTAGACGCCCCCCCCCCCCCCCCACAGAGCTATGCCATAAAAAGGACAAACTAAGGGAACTGTCCCATGGTCTGAAATATGAATATGCTGGAGTTGCTCTCTTGAGAGGGCAAGTATGAGCAGCTCCAAGTCTTGCCTGCTCGTGGCCATATTAAATAGCTTCTCACTTAGACGCTATTAAACGTGTGCTGTGGGCTGTAATGGATGGGGAGCTGTGTCTGGGGATGATGGGCCGTTGCTGTGCTTTGGGATTCTGTGTTTGTCTCCATAGATGAGACCATAGATAGACCGTAAAAAAATATGGACAACGTTACGCCATTGCTTTCTATAGACCGTAAATGAAGCCTATTATTCAGCGATTTCAAATCCGCCATCTTTCTATATCAGGTCCGAAATGCAACCGGAAATTAATGCCATTGGCTGCAACCGCAGCGAGGGCGGGTCTTCATTCAGTAGAACCAGTAGAAACCCTAGAAACATACCCTACGTTATCATTAATTTTCTAATTAATGGGACCATAATTTACTAAACGCACATGATGATTTAAAAAAGACTTTAAACTAGCGATTGAAAACATAAAGTTTTTATGAAAAGGTTTACTAAGGTAATAAAATCAAGTGAATGAGACAGAGAAAGGAAGAGAGCGTTTAATGCTGCAATCCATAACCTTTATGTCCTACAGTACCTTGAACCCATGCATCTCCCATGTGTGAGACCAAACAATGGATCATCCTTGCTTGTCCAGGGGGAGATATTGCGCCTCTGTATGAGCTTCTGGCAGTACTATTTGTCAACCAGTAGACCTGTGTGTCCTACTCAACATCAGGGTCTACAATTCTCAGTGGAAGCATGTAGGGAGACCACCTCCAACCACTGCAATTGTTATTAACATGCTCTACAATACACATTGGTTAAATAACGTTTTATTCATTAAAATAAGCCTGGGAATACATACAGTAGCACAATCGTCAGTATTAATTGAACTACACAAATGAACCCTTACAGGTCCATTTGGTTACATTTTTCCCCCCTGGATTTACAAATGGATAAATTAACATTTTACAGTGTATATTAGTGTATATATTACATATATATATTACTGGATGTACGTGTAGTATATACACGTGTGTATTTACACACATGCATTATGCATGCATGTGTTTGATTATGTGCATGTTTTGCTTGTGTGCACAGTGTGTGGGTGTGTGTATGTATGTATGTACGTATGTGTGTGTGTGGGTGTGCGTGTGCATGTGCTTTATGTGCGCTCGCTTGCTTGCACGCGTGCTCAGTCCTCTTTTAGCCACAAGTCTCACATTATTGTGAACAGCATTAGTTCCAGTCGGACAGAGAAAGGTCAGGCTGGTATTTTAGAACAGCAGCCGTTTCACCACCAAGAGACAGAGAACACACTGGAAACCTTTGATTTTTGTTTAGTACTGACAATGATGGCTTCTGCTGCTGAACTCTACAGCCTGACCAATGCCAGACTAATGTTTTGACCAATATACATAAAAATGCACTCTGGAAATCTATTTAAAAAACTTTGGCTTGATTAAAGTTTCTATTTGAGAACATTTAACTTGTTAAGAAACAAATAATATATATTTTAAAATTAAGTACAGTATATTTATTAAACTTCAATGTATGAAAAGAGCATTTAACTTAAACTAACTAATTATAAAATGCACTAAACCGAACTTCCTTTCATTTAACAAGTTACTGTATGCCCTATATTCAAAACAATTCATGAATAGAAGGTCTTCAAAAAAGTCTAATAATGACTGATATATCAAGAGGTCAAGCGTTCTTTATTTATACTCAAAGGTAAATTCTTTAGCAGAAAGGAAATACAGCAATCCCAATCAAAAATGTTATATAGGGCAAACCGATATATCGGTCGGGCTCTACTAAAATCTATTTGTTTTGCTGCTGTGAAAGAGAGCCATTTGGAATCCTGAGGCTGATGACAGTATATCAATACGGGAAACTCATTAATTATTATTATTAAAGATCGGGGGTCGAGTTAGCAAAAGAAGTTGGACTGTTTTCGATGTAGTGAGTCACGGGGGCCACAGGTGGTCATTGAAGTGAGTCCTATGAAATTGAATGGGTCCCCAATATAATGTGTTTTTTGACAAATTGTAGTGTTTAACAGGCAATGTAGAGCGAGGCACTCATGGTAGACTGAGCACATGCTGAGACAGGGAGGGGGGCAGACTTTCGGAGCAGAAAATATAATTGCAATTGTTTGTTGGCCAGCAGTATAGTTTCCAGCTACTTCTTTTGAATCTACAGGGTAACACTATTTATTTTATAGCGATATAAACGTAAAATGATTGCACACTTGCAAAATCATGGCACAGACGATCACACTTCAGGTTGGTGTTATGTTGAAACTTGTATCCTTGTAGAAAAGTGCTACCCCAAGCATCTGCAGACGGTAATAAATGCTATTCTATGATTTCAACACAGATTTGTTGTTCATATAGCGTAGCATTAGCAGGGTAAGCTACTGTACGATGCGTCCCGTGGACTCATCAATGGTGAGGTTAGTGCATTTCTTTCTTAATAATATGTGTCAGGTAGGTGGGACGCGCAGTGTTCAACATCACTGCTTTAACCCATTAAGTCTGTCATTTTAGATTTTAACCATTATCTTATACTTTTTTAAAACATTATCCTATTCAAAAATAGCAGATATACAAGCTCAAAACTTTGAATATGTATATTTTTAAAGCGAACATTTTTAACTCAACTCTTTGCTTCTGGGGATTCTACAAATGTCTTCTAAATCCTAACTTATGTTGCTATAATCAGTGGTTCTCAAACTCTTTCCTGTCAAGGGCCCCCAAATTGATATGCTTCTCAAAATATGTTGTTCCAGGGACCCACCAGAAGCAAACATTTGAGTTAAAGATGTTCGCTTTAAAAACAAATATATATAAAGATTAAGATTTACACACATTTTCACGATTTAAAAAGCCAAAGTATAAAATAATGGTTAAAGTGGTTACACAGATGCGTTCCCGGTTTTAATGGGTTAACAGAGCACAGCGTTAACAGAGTACAGAGCACTCTGTACTCTGTACTCTGTGGCTGGCCACAGAGTACTCTGTCGGCTCAAACTGCAGACAGGCACCACGTAGCCACAAAGGTTGAATAGTAGCCTTGTGAACCAACGGCCATGTGGCCCCATAGGTCAGGAGCCTACATGTATCTCCTGTTTCTGTAGCGTGAGGCAGTACACCGCCTGGACATGATGCTAGTATTTCACAGGGCCCCCAATCAAACTCTTGGTGCTGAGTGCCAAGCAGGGAGGCATTGGGTACCATTTTTATTTTTATTCGTCTTTGGTATATGACTCGCCCGGGGATCGAACCCCGACCTCCCAGTCTCAGGACACTCTTAACCACAAGGCCACTGAGCAAAGGATGAATAGGCACTGTCTTATCTAGTCTGGCTCCTGAACGAGGACCAGTCATAACATTTTGTATTCAGATTCTGTGTTTCTTTAGTGATGAAAACATTGTATAACGTACTGTAGGTTAGATAACCCAGATTGGACAGAGTTCTGTAACTCTAGCCCCCAGTTTGGGAATTAGGGATGTCTGTTGTTTCCCTTAAAAAAATCGTTTTCCCTTTTAGTGCGGTGTAAACAGAGAGGAGCCAGATTAGATTTTATGTAATGGTCCCCCTGTGTACTGTATGGGGCATTTCACTGCACAATCATAAAATATTTACAATTCACAATTAAGGTGCTTTCCTGGTGCTCATGTCCATTCAATTGAGTTATGCAATCAAGAGCAATACATCATTAAGACACAGAAAAGGATAGCGCTTTTTTAAAAGGGCCCCAGTGGATCTGTGTGGCCGTTTGCCAGAAAAGTGGGTTGTTTGAAATGTCAAATGATAAATAGCATTCTCGAGCATTTTTTAGCACTTCAGCTGCTCTTGAACATTGTTGTCTCTAGACAATAAAAACATGGTGGCTTCTAGGTCTTTAATGAACCAAAAGTAAGCAATTATTTCAGCGTCAGCCTACTGTCAAGGTAGCGACAATGTTCTCCACTTTAATGTGTCTTTATTGTCTTTACCGCTTTAATTTGACCCTGAAAGAGTGCAATAAATTAGACAGACAAACTACTATACTATCTCTCTCTCTCACGCACACACGCACGCGCACGCACGCACGCACACACACACACAAACACACACACACACACACACACACGCACGCACGCACGCACGCACGCACGCACGCACACGCACACACACGCACACACACGCACACACACATGCTCATTGAGCCACTTAACAAGCTGGCTCAGATCAGGTCATATCCATTCACTCCACTGGGCTTATGGCCATTATCTTGATTAGAGTTGAGACAGCCTATTCTCTGATGCTTTAAACCGCAGGATGCTGCAGAGTTGGCTCCCTTTGCATATTACCACAGATTTTAATATCATGTCATACTGGGACTGGGAGGCTGTGTTTCTGAGCGCACTGAGCTGCAGAGCAAGGCAACTAAAGGGTGATTTAGGGGCTGTGTCCACCGATGCGTTCTTATCTCTCCCTTATGCAGGTGTAATGCATGATACGACATCGTGCTCTGTGGCTTGTATACAAACTGGCTGAGCAGGCCGAGTTGACATACATTTGGGATTAAGATGCTAAGAGAAAAAGCCTCTGAGTGAGTGTAAAAGAGGGTTCAATATTGCGGCATTGAAGTCAGCAGCTTCTGGTTGAAAGCGCACACAGTGGTGGAAAGTAACTAAGTACATTTACTCAAGTACTGTACTTAAATACTATTTTGAGGTATTTGTACTTTACTTGAGTATTTCCAATTTCTAATACTTTTACTTCCACTCCACTACATCTCAGAGGAAAATATTGTACTTTTACACCACTACAATTATTTGAAAACTTTAGTTACTAGTTTGAAGATTTGTATTATTGTTACATACATTAACCACTTCAGCCCTATGTACTGTATACTTAGGCTATTTGTGAGCTTGTAGATCGGCTATTTTCAAATGGCCGATATAGGGCATCGTTGCTACCTTGACAGTAGGCTGAAGTGGGTTATTGTATGTTTTGTAATAATAATCAAAATCTACAATGTAGTACTAGTACTAGTAACTAAAGATTTCAAATAATTGTAGTGGAGTAAAAGTACAATATTTGCCTCTGAGAAGTAGTGGAGTAGAAGCAAAAGTATTGGAAATTGGAAATACTCGAGTAAAGTACAAATACCTCAAAATTGTACTCAAGTACAATACTTGAGTACATGTACTTAGTTACTTTTCACCACTGTGCATTGTGTAGCAATAGCATACACCAAGTCAACGGTACAGGTCTGAATGCTTGACCCCTTCAGAGAGGGGATCAGGTGGCTCTTTTTATGCTGTGGGGGGGGGGGGGGCATGATTTGGACCCACATGTGCCCTTAGAGGGAAGGGTCACTGCTAATCAATACAAAGTTATTCTGTGTGATCACCTCTATCCTATGATAGAAACATCTCTATCCTGTTGGGAGTGGTCTCTTCCAGAATGACAAGGCTCCTGTCTACAGGGGTCAATAGGTCACCGAAAGGTTTGCTGAGTATGAAGACTTTGTGAATAATATGCTATATGACCTTCACGGTCACCAGGTCTCGTCCCAGTTGAACAGATGTGTAAAGTAACTAAGTAAATTTACTTAAGTACTGTACTTGAGTACACTTTTGCAGGATTGTTTTACTTTACTGGAGTGTTTCCCATTTTCAATACTTTTACTTCTACTCCACTATAGAGGCAAATATTGTACTTTTACTCCACTACAATTATTTGACAGCGTTACTAGTTACTTTGCAAATTTAGATTATTATCACAAAACATACATGAACCACTTCAGCCCTATATACATTTCGGCCATTTGAAAATAGCCGATCTACAAGCTCACAATGCGTCGCGATGCGACGCATTGTGAGCTCGTAGATCTGCTATTTTCAAAAGATTTCTATACATTTTGAACTTGTGAAACGGGACACTCTGCACAATGAGTACGTTCTACTTTTGGTACGTTTAAGTACATTTTAATACAAATAATAATTTTATACTTTTACTCAAGTGAATTTTGAATACCTTAACATTTACTTGTAACATAGTATTTCTACATTGCAGTATTGATGCTTTTACTTAAAGTAAAACATTAGACTACTTCTTCCACCACTGCAGTTGAACACCTGTGTTAGACATCCCTCTCCACCACCACCATCAAAACACCAACTGAGGGAATGGCTTTCGTTAGAATGGTGTTCCATCCCTCCAGTAGAGTTCAGAGACTTGTACAATCTATCTATGCCAAGGCACTTTGAAACGGTTCTGGAGGCTCTATAAGACACTTTATATTGGGTCTTCCTTTCATTTGTCACCTGTCTGTGTGCGTTATACTCTATATACTGTATATGAATAAAAGTCAGTGGACACTTTCTAAGTGTTAGAAAAGTGAGTTTAGAAAGTACATCTTTTTTCTTTTGGTTAAGGATTTAGGTTAGGGGTAATTATCTTCTTTATTAGTCAGTTCTTTTTACTACATTGTAAACCGGCACCCTGAAGTCATTTTTGCACTAATAAAAGAAAGAAGACAAAAAAGAGGTTGGAGTCTCTGCTAAAAAACGAAAATAAAAGCAATTCACTTTTGAGACTACCGTTGTCCTCCATTATTATGTTACCTTCCTTACCCTAGACAGGGGGTCGGAACATTAGTGTCTCTAATTAGTGCCCCTGGTTCCATTGAATAGAAATCGTAATGCTGCAGTTACAATGGCATTCTAGTCTAGACAATTGTCTGCTTCCAATTTTGTGCCCCCGTCCATCCGTGTTTGTGTGTGCTCCCTGGAGGGCTGACAGAACCAGTTGCCCACACTTTTCACATCGGCCCGTTATAGCGCCACCAGCCATATTCCATCCTGATTGGCTAAGATTGCCATCTAAAGTTTGCAGAAGTGGTCCGTTTTGAACAAAATGCCTCTAATCATGAACGCAGCGTCCGATTGCTGTGAAACGCACACACATTCCCAATAGGCCTTTTCACATTGGACTATTATAGCGCCACCAGCAGGCCGATCTTTGCTAAACAATTTTTTTTTCTCTCTACAGATTTTGTCCAAACATCACGCAAATCGGTACACATTATCTCTATAGTCATGTGATCAAGACGGATCTGTCACATTTTTCATATTCCATACTGATTTGCTAAGACTGGCATCCAAAGTTTGTGCAATAACTTCATCAATACTTCATCAACATTATCCCCCTCAACTTCTACAGATTCCACACCTATAATGACTGAATTACAAACATCGCTGGCCCACAATAACCTACCTGACCTGGTGGAGACCTGTGCTCCGAGGAGCACTTTGTCTTGTTTTGGCAATGACAAACAATGAACACCGTGTTGTTGTTTTAATTAAGAAATCCAATAAAAAATAAACAAAATGCTACCTTTCCTATAAATAGACCAGTGGCGGCCTCAGGCTATCTGAGAGGCAAGGGCAAATGTTTTTTTTTAAAGGCACCCAGCTGTATGTGGTGATGCATCAGTTGAGATGCATTTATGGCAAAACAGCTCCAAACCCTGATTTAATAAAAAATTACTTTATTATGTGACTACTACAACTCTGTAATGAAACACACAGGGAACTCTTAACTATTTAACCATTGATTTCACAAACACACGTGAGCTTATTAACTCTCTGGCCAGGGTACTGTACATAGATTGTTACATAATCATCAATGCTGAATTGGGCTTTGTCGATGATGCTGCTGCCTTGGCCTTCCCATTTACACTGGTCAAAACCAGTTTTGGTCTGCTTTTTGTCTAGTGCCGCTAGCCCATCATACTATCCAGAGTAGGTGGCCAGCAGTGGCGTAAAGTAACTAAGTACATTTACTCAAGTACTGTACTTAAGTGCAATTTTGAGGTACTTTTACTGGAGTATTTCCAATTGTCTATACTTTTACTTCTACTCCACTACATCTCAGAGGCAAATATTGTACTTTTACTCCACTACAATTATTTTCAAAACTTTAGTTACTAGTTACTTGCCAGATATACATTATTATAAAACATAACCACTTTAGCCCTATTTTATACCTAGACTATTTGAAAATAGCAGATCTACAAGCTCACAACGGGTCGCATCGCAATGCGTTGTGAGCTTGTAGATCTGCTTTTTTCAAACATTTTAGTACTTTTACTTTTGGTACTTTAGTAAATTTTTTATACCAATACTTTTGTACTTTTACTTAAGTAAAACATTCGAGTACTTTTTCCACCGCTGGTGGCCAGAAGGTAAATAATAGCAGAGCCTGTAAGCAGGCTGGCCTCTTGGATGGAAAATGTCAGGAGGAAGCGCTGGCAACCTGCCTCCTCCTCTATCTGGTTGACCTCATTCATTTCTGGGAACACACCAATACAATGCAGAGGAACATGACACCTGTCAGGGCAAAGGTGTAGTTTGGTGAGAAGCTGTTGCTGGCCAGGATACCGACCGCCAGGCCCAGGTAGCAGCATGCAGGCTGACATGAAGTTGAAGAGCAGAGCCTTCTCGATGCTCATGCCAGTGCACAGCAAGATGGCAAAGTCACCCAGCTCGTGACCAAGCTGGTTCCAAAACGCAGTAACGAGGCAGTAAAGCCTGTGACTCTTATCTGAAAGGCCCAACTGAAGGACACTGAGATAACACAGGTTGAGTGGCGACAACAATTTCTGTGCTTTTGCTTTTTAGTTCTCTGAAAACATGTTTTCAATTAGACAAAGAATTTTGCTGAACATTATCATTGGGGCATGGGTGGAAGGTGCTTCAGTCACAGAGACTGCTTAAATGGCTAGTGTATCAGTAGGAACACTGAAGTGACAAATCAAATGGACCACAATGGAAAAAAGCCTCTGGCTTTTTGTATCATTCATTTGGCGTGCTTCTAACTCGTTGTAGTGCCTGTGCCTTTAAAATTGTTGAGTATTCGATCAATCAAACATTGCAATTTATGAGAAAGTCATCAGTAAATGAGGTCGGAAATTGTGGTTGAAATCGTATTCGATGACTGTGATGCATTAGTGAAATCATTTATTATAATTTTTTGATATTTTCTGGGGGCTTTTCTGCCTTTATTTACAGTGTATATAGTGTACATGGACAGGAATCAGGGAGAGAGAAATGGGGAGAGACATCAAAGATCATTCGAGGATGGTACTTGAACCCGCGATGCGCTGTCAGGCTATATTAGAGCCTAAGTGCCCGGACCGCTAGGCCAGCGGCCTGGGGATTATTAGTGAAATATGGATGGAAAAGCAACAGAAGAGCAACAGACTCCTTTTATTAGCGATATTTGACCTTTTTATGTTATTTAATCTCTTTGCACTCCTAATGCAAAGTAATAAAGGCTTCTTCTGCTCCTTTAAGCTGAAACACACACCACACCACATCCACAGAGACTACACAAACCAGCCACTCAGCACACACACACACACACACACACACACACACACACACACACACACACACACACACACACACACACACACACACACACACACACACACACACACACACACACACGCACAAACATCTCTCAACAGAGACCGGACCACAAGCAATCACTTAGCTGACAGACTTTGCTTTGGCTAAATGAAAGCTATTTATCATACTGTCAATGCACATGTGTGTGCACGTACCGTACACAGTTGGTGTAACACACATGTACACATGCCCATATGCCCACATGCATTTACAGGCACATACTCGCACATACTGTAGAAATACACATTCCTACTGTTTGTATCACAAAGCAGTAAAAGGGATGCTGTAATCCATAATCTCTCTCATACACTGTACACGGGGCGCACACGCGCTCACACACTAGCATAACATATATTGTAGTTCTGTGTAGAGATTAAGTAGTGTAATAAAGCAGATTATATGGCCACTCATTTAATCCTTCAGAGACGATTATGGCGATTATGGCGGTAACCCGCTAAAGGTCAAGGATAACAGATTGCACGAAAGCCACCATGCCCCCCCCCCCCCACACACACATGACAACCCAGCAGAGGGTGAAACTGCTAGATTAACAGATTAATACCGGGGTGGTTGCTAGTACAGTACTTTCTCACACCAACACCAAGGTGTGTGAAGAGCTGCTGTTTCTTTGTTATGTGTAGGTCTGACTCAGAATGAGTCTGCGTGTGTCTGTGAATCGTAACACTTAAACCAAACGTCACAAGGCATGGATCACAACTTTATACTACGTGAGATTGTTTATCAAGGTAGTACAGAATAAGCTGGGAAAGGGTGCCTGCTGGCCTAGCGGTCACGGTGCGTCGGTGCCTACCACATAGGCTGGTAATCCAGCTTGGCAGCGCGTCGCCGGATCGACTCCCGATCCCGATGACCTTTTCTGCATGTCACCCCCCCCCCATCCCTCTCCCCATTTCCTGTCAGCCTACTTTCCTATCAATAAAGGCAGAAACTTTACTTAAAGATAAAACTGATCACTATGTTGGTCCTTAGGGTTTGAGGTCAGCTTGCAGACAGACCCTGATGAAGACCTTCTCATAATGTGTTGCCTTGCTCAAAATAAATCCTATATTTTTTCACCAAAGACGCGAGTGCCTTGGAATTATTAAGTCTGCAGTCCACACCTTTTTGGAATAAAGCAGAACTTCTTTGAAAACCCTTTTTTGTTCAGCTGCTGGTTGTTCCGTTTGGTACTTGGTTGCTTTGGTTTAATTGGGGTGAGATGGGGGTTGACTCTGGATTCTTTGGCTTGGAGTCCCCCAACCCCAACCCCCCCGGTGTGAGTAACCTGAGGCAGAGAACAGGGAGAGAGAGACACAGAGAGACAGAAGGATAGAGAGGGTGAAGGAGGGATGTGAAAGGCTGAAGCATGAATGGGAGTCAGTCCTGTTCTGTTCTGTGTGAACTGGAAATCGGGAGGAGTTTGACAAAGTGTGATCAAGTGTGTTCCTTCCCGTCAAACCTCATAACCTCATTTTTTTTGCTATGTTGATGAATTGAATACAATAGGACCACAATGGAAACAAGTCCTCAGGACTTTTTTGTGTTATCCTTTTAGCCCAAATGTATGACTGTACCTTGTGCTGTTTACATTTCTGTCTAATTAAGTATTCTTCAATCAATCAATCAATAACTCCATAACATATCATGTACCACCCCTTCTTCTTTCATCTCTTGTCCCACACTCCCTCCATGTAGTTCAATTCCACCAGGTATCTCCACATGTAAGTTACGTTATATGAAGTCTACTACAATATTGTGAGATAAACAACCAACTCGTCTCTCTCTCTGTCTCTCTGTCTCTCTCTCTCTCCAGTGTGTGGCTGTGACCTGGTGCAGTCAGGTTTCTTCCACCAGGCCGGTGAGTACATCTGCACAGAGGACTACCAGAGACTGTATGGGACCCAGTGTGACAGCTGCAACCAGTACATCACGGGGGAGGTGGTGTCCGCCATGGGCAGAACCTACCACCCTCACTGCTTCATCTGCAGCAAATGCAGGTGTGTGTGTGTGTGTGTGTGTGTGTGTGTGTGTGTGTGTGTGTGTGTGTGTGTGTGTGTGTGTGTGTGTGTGTGTGTGTGTGTGTGTGTGTGTGTGTGTGTGTGTGTGTGTGTGTGTGTGTGTGTGTGTAATTTATATCACTATACTTGTAAAGGTCAAATTGTCAAAAAGAATAAAGTCTGCACACTGGGTCATGCTCCAAAGCGTAAACATTTATCTGGTTCCTTTACACGTCCAATAATGGTGTAAAGCAGAGCCTTGTATTAGAGAGTTCTGCCAATGAGGGGGCATAAACGGCGCCGGTCACGTGGTTCATGTAAACTGCAAATAGTTACAAACGCTCATAGACTCCAAAGCATTCCGTAAACTTCCGGTTTAGGGCTTTGTCACTATTCGCTAATAGACGGCTATGTTGAAGACCTGCAATTTTTTTTATATTACTCCTTCAGATTTTATCAAAATTTCACGCAAATCGGTACACATGATCTATATAGTCATGTGATCAAGACGGATCTGTTTTTCATATTTCATCCTGATTGGCATCTAAAGGAGTGGAGTGGCCCGTTTTGAACAAAATGCCTCAAATCATGAACGCAGCGTCCGATTGCAGTGAAGTTTTGCACGCACATTCACACTACGTTGAGGAACAAATGCCACCCTTTTAACATTGCCCTATTATAGCGCCACCAGGAGGCCGATTTTTGCTAAACATTTTCTTTTTATATTACTCCTACGAATTTTGTCCAAGCATAATGCAAATTGGTACACATTATCTCTATAGTCAATTGATCAAGACGGTTCTGTCCGATTTTTCATATTCCATCCTGATTGGCGAATTCCGAGCATTGCTGGCCCACAATAACCTGGCGGAGACCTGTGCTCCGAGGAGCACTTTTTCTAGTTCTTTTGGGATTTTGACCTCAGCCCAGCACCTGGTTTTAGTGAGTGGATGTGCGTGCTTTATTGTTTGTTTCTACGGTCAAAATGTTCTCACAGTTATAGTACAATTTGACAGGGTTAGGATTAAGCTTTTAGAGATTTGGTTTAGGGGTTGAGATTGGAGTTTATGCCTCATTTATACTTAGTTGCGTGCTGGTGTCACACACTAGAAATAGCAGATCTATCTCAGCAGCTCACCATGTGCTGTGGCGCGTTGTGAACATGTACATGTAGATCTGCTATTTTTGGTACGTGGCACAGACTCTTAAAGGAGGAGTTCACCCAAAAAATGACTTATTTTCTATCAATTGCACACCCCATGAAGCCTTGAATTCATGGATTTATTTTTGTTTTTGTCGCATTCCTAAGCCAATAATTTGATGACCGGGTGTATTTCCGGTAGGAGACACAAAGAATCTACTTTGTGTCTCCTACCGGATACATTAGCCGGTAGAAGACGGGAATCAAATTATTGGTTTAGGAATGTGACAAAAACTAAAAATAATCCATGAATTCAAGGCTTCATGGGGTGTGCAATTGATAGAAAATAAGTCATTTTTGGGGTGAACTACTCCTTTAAAGTTAAATTAACCCATTGTACTTGATGGCTAACGTGTGTGTGTTTATGTGTGTGTGTGTGTGTGTGTGTGTGTGTGTGTGTGTGTGTGTGTGTGTGTGCGTGCGTGTGTGCGTGTGCGTGTGCGTGTGTGTGTGTTTCCAGGAGCCCATTTCCTATTGGAGACAGGGTGACCTTCAGTGGGAAGAAGTGTGTGTGTCAGCACTGCTCGCAAAGTCTGAACACCGACAAGCCCGTCAAGGTCCACGGACCCAGTTGTAAGAAACACACGTACACACGCATGCACACACACACAAACACATGCATGCACACAGTTTGAACAAGATGGCGTTGGACATGGCGACACGTTTGTGGCTCTTTCTCTGCTTTT
Organism: Gymnoscopelus braueri; assembly: GCF_963280865.1. NCBI lineage: Eukaryota > Metazoa > Chordata > Actinopteri > Myctophiformes > Myctophidae > Gymnoscopelus > Gymnoscopelus braueri. The sequence continues at coordinate 42,811,478 of NC_137609.1, read as the reverse complement.
GGTTTTTACTTCTGCAGCAGCTGCATACCTGAGATTATGACAGAGACACATTACTGAACATGAAAGATGTGTTGATGACAAATGTTAGATCCAACGAACAAACTGTTCTTCCCAATACTGCTGCTAGAAGAACTACTGGTTATAGTATATGTTTTCATGTTTCTCTCTCAGTGGGCACGGTGTAAGTGGAGGCAAAACATTAGCTGAACAAGGTAGACTCAATACATCCAATGCCAAGCGCTGCCTATCAATTTAGTTTGTTTGTTTTTGCGACCCTGGCATCCATAAGAAAACCAGGGACAAGGTCTTCTCGAACACACACCTGACTCACATATCATTCATGCACTAATGGGCTCATTTACGAGAAACCATACCTTATTTTTGTTCTAGTTCCCTAATCTGTTTCTGATTAATGGACATGACAAACCTATAGATATGTATGCATACCTACCACAGATAATCAGTTGGGAACGGGACTCGAACCCACGGTGCGCTGTCAGGCTGCTTATGAGCCTAGGTGCCCGGACCTCTAGGCCAGGTCTGGGCCTTTCTTTGGTTTCTGTTCCAAACAGATAATTCTGATCTGGTCTAGAGCCTCCTACTATATCCAGTAATTTGCACACACATACACGCACACACCGTTTCTGTATCCGCCATAGACCCAGACCAGATCAGCAACTTGCAAAGCGAATTGATCCCAGCCTACTCGCATAACAGCTGCCACTGCCAGTCAAATAAAATCGATGAAGACAACTAATAAAGAAACCAAAGAAACCCTGGAGATGGGTTTTATGCGATAATTTTCCAAGTTAGCGCCATTCTCATTCATTCATATAGTACTCAACAACACAGCTATAGGATAGGTGTATGCATTTTCAGTAGGTGAGTAGCCAGCCTAGCCTACTACCAAAAACTGTGCTACTATTCTGAGGTGATTGCTATAGAATCCTAGCCTGGTAAACCCTCCCTCTGGAAATCTCATTTCCATTTGATTCCAGGAGTGAGTCTGGCCTGATCGCCCATTCTGCAATAGTGGCTGTGGGCTGGAGTTGGGCGGGAGTAATACCGTTGACTGACAACCCCTTCAGCCAATGATCGTTTTTCCCCTTCAGCCAATTGCAGTGCATTTTTACCACCTCCGCGACTAATGTGACGCAACGGGACTTTTGAGATGGCCATGCTCAAAATAGGTTGCCTTATTCGGATACATGCGTGTCACTGCCCGCCCCTGCCGGTTCTCTGAATATTTATTTTTAAATAGGCTCTGTCATGATTAATTGACCACATATATGAAGTTAAACAACTAAATTCTATCCAAACGATATCTTATAAGTAAATTCCGTGCCTCAAAAAAGAAGTTTGAGAGCTTTTTGAAGTTCTAAAACAGCGGAGAAAACTGCCCACAGAAACAATGGCTGCCGTTCGTGTTTGGTCGGCTGCACTCAGGCTGCACTCCGGTCCATTCGGGCTCACTCGAACTCGCCACCTGATTGGCCAACTTTTGCTGTCAATCACAGAACGATGAGCGACGACGCTGATAGGCTCGTTTTTTTGGTAATGCGCTAGAAACGCCCATACAAGCCTTCAGGCCAGACTCACTCCTGGAATCAAATAGAAATGAGATTTCCGGAGGGAGGGTTTACCAGGCTAATAGAATCCAACGCAATATTCCTTGTTTTGCCTCCAGCTGACACTGAGGCGTAAATTATGTAATGAATGAGGTTGGTGCAAAATGGGCCCATTTGCTCTCCAAAAAGGAGAGCACAATTAGACATTTCAAAACTCCTCCTGATCAATTAACCATGGCACTGCTGTGTGAGTCACTCCCCCCAGCTCCCACAGCAATCTTATTGAGCTTCACAGCTTAAATGTGTGATAAGTGAAAAATTGTCTTCCTCACTCCCTTCATTTGCCAGCGGTCATTGCCCATGTCCAAGAACAGATCGATTGGTCAACCCACTGGAGGAGTCAAATAGATGAGAACAGACAGATAAGGACCGACAGACAGACAGACAGACAGACAGACAGACAGACAGACAGACAGACAGACAGACAGACAGACAGACAGACAGACAGACAGACAGAAGGGAGGACAGAGATAATTATCTCATTTTATAGCAGGACAGTAGGATAAAGATGTTTTTTTTATATTGCTGCAATGTATGAGGATATAATTATGTGACTGTTATGTACTTGTATACAAGATGTAACAATAAAGAAAACTTTAACCTTGAGCACGCACGCATGCACGCACGCACACGCACACACACACACACACACACACACACACACACACACACACACACACACACACACACACACACACACACACACACACACACACACTACAGTGTAAAGTTTGTAGCACAGTAGAGTACAACACTAGTTGTTTGCCTGCAGGCAGACTCGTGACCTGAACTGCTTCACTTAAACCACATGCTCAGCACATGCACGCACGCACATTTGCCCGATAACCACACATAATACAAATACTCATGCATGTGCGCGTGCACATAATACTGCACACACACAGGAGTTAGGTCAGACTTTTCACATTGCGAGTGCATTAGGGGAACAGGAGTCAGGACGGAGGAAGGAGGTAGCCAACAACTCCTCCTTGCTGTTTGCCATGCTGGGATTTATCACGAAAACGAATACAGATTTGGTGTGACCTTCAATGGTATAGTGGTTTCCATTAGAACATCACAGTAGTTTAGTTTAGTTTAGTTTATTGCACATTTAAAAAGAATTACATAGGATAAAAACAAAACAAAATGGAAAAAACTATAGTTTTCATAAGGAAAGTAAAAAAAAAACATACGAAAACGAGCTAGCCAATTGTAAAATAAGATTGTGCTTGAAAAACAATGATGGATTGTCTGGAAACAATCTCTGTTGCTCCTGTACAGCCTGTCCAACTGAAACTCTTTCTGATTATTTTAGGTGAGAAATAGTTGCTCAGTCTTGATAAATTTCACTTTTACAATATTTGCAGTTGATAAATTTCACTTTTACAATATTTGCAGTTGCTCAATCTTCTGCATCAATTGCACACTTACAACGCCTAGTTAGACCTGGAACGCATCTGTGTCACTTAAGATTTCTTTGGCAATTCAAAAATAGCAGATATACAAGCTCATAGCGCGGCACCGAGTGCCAACTGTCTGTCTCTCCTACCCTGTCTCCCTCTCAACCATCCAACTGTCTGTCTCTCCTACACTGTCTCCCTCTCAACCATCCAACTGTCTGTCTCTCTTACACTGTCTCCCTCTCAACCATCCAACTGTCTGTCTCTCTTACACTGTCTCACTCTCAGTTTTCCCACCGTCTCAAATTATTAAGAACAACACACAAAGGGCAGTGGAATAGATAAATAAAAGCATTGCAAATGAAGAAGTCATTTCATGCTGGCTGTCTTACATACTCTCCTCCTCTTACATGTTCCAGGGCCAGGTGTCTCTCTATAGGGGTATTCTATCCTCTCAGAAGGAAGTGTGAGCGCTGAGAGGAAGAGGTGGAAAGTGGGCCACTGTAGAAGAAAGAGAAAGGAAGGAGAGAGTGAGAGAGGGGACAAGCGCCTCATGCAGTCTTCTTAATTTCTGCTTTCTGCTTCTCATGCTTTCCCCTTCCCCTCGCCCTTCCATCCTTCTAACCAGTGGTGGAAAAAGTACTCAGATATTTTACTTAAGTAAAAGTATCAATACTGCAATGTAGAAATACTCCGTTGAAGTAAAAGTCCGGAATTCAAAATTGACTTGAGTAGAAGTACAAAAGTATTGTTATCAAAATGTATTTAAAGTAAAAGTAGTAAAATGTTTGAAAATAGCTACAAGATCTACAAGCTCCACAATGCGAAGCGTTGTGAGCTTGTAGATCGGCTATTTTCAAATAGCCTATGTATAAAATAGGGCTGAAGTGGTTAATGTATGTTTTATAATATATTAATTGATAATTGCAAAGTAACTAGTGACTAAAATTTTCAAATAATTGTAGTGGAGTGAAAGTACAATATTTGCCTCTGAGATGTAGTGGAGTAGAAGTAAAAGTACTGAAAATTGGAAATACTCCATTAGAGTAAAACATACCTCAAAATTGTACTTAAGTACAGTACTTTGAGTACATGTACTTAGTTACTTTACACCACTGCTTCTAATGCTCGCATATACCTGCCACCTCCCCTTCCTCTTCTCTTCTTCACTCAGACTGTTCGGGCTGTGGAGAGGAGATTAAACAGGGTCAGTCTCTGCTGGCTCTGGAGAGACAGTGGCACGTGAGCTGTTTCAAATGCCACACCTGCGGCTGCACACTCACCGGGGAATACATCAGCAAGTATGTGCATGTGCTGTACAATCAGTACACCTGTGCTGCATGTTATCACGCTCGTTTACCAAATGACTCTTCTCTTCTCTTCTCTTCTCTTCTCTTCTCTTCTCTTCTCTTCTCTTCTCTTCTCTTCTCTTCTCTTCTCTTCTCTTCTCCTCTTCTCTTCTCTTCCTTTGGAAGGAATAGTGCTTGCTAATCTAGACATATATGACATATATGAACTACTTAAGCCCTATTTTAGTAGTATTTTATACTCAGGCTATTTCAAATGGCCAATCTACAAGCTCACAATGCGTTTCTCACGGTGCAACACGTTGTGAGCTCGTCAATCTGCAATTGTTTTGCAGGTTGTTCCCCCCATAATTAGCCTCGTTCCCAGCCTTACTCATCTGCATAGAGAACAGCCTGGTC
>NC_137609.1:42781744-42801744 GCF_963280865.1 Gymnoscopelus braueri | reverse complement strand
ACACACACACACACACACATGGATACACACTCATGTATACACCACTTCTCATTCCAGACATGCATCCATGGGATTGATTGCGAGCGAGCGAGTGAGTGTGTGTGTGTTGATGAGTGGTGGAAAGGTCTATTATGAACTACGTGTGTGTGTGTGTGTGTGTGTGTGTGTGTGTGTGTGTTATCAACCGTTCCAGACCACGACTGGAGCAGCATCAAAATACAGACAGGAGATCCCCCACGCGGGGACCTTTTAAACAAGCAACACACAGAAGCGTATAACTGTATATTTACTTGTGGCAACGAAAGAACAACCATGTGTTCTCCGTCATGGTGATTTCAGAGCAAATTCGACTATGTTAGCAGGCCCTTGGCCTTCAGGGAATTAACGGCTAATTTTTAGTCTAAGTCTGGTCACCATCCGTGAGTCCTTTAATAACTCGATCCTCTACCATAATACCTCGTCCCCGACTTAAGACAAATTATGGACCTGAGGATAACACGGTTATAAGAAAGGCAGGAGGCAGAGGGGCCCCCTATGCTCACTGGCCAGCTTCAACAGAAACATCCACTTGACCTTCACTCAGTCAAGCGTCCCCACTGAAACAACCTATCCTACTCCTCTGACTAGAGAAAATGCACTGAAGCTCATATGTTATACCAACCCATTACATCCCTATGGCCTGCCACTCAGAACTTCACTCACTCTTAAGTCCAGTCACACATAGGGTCAATGAGCCAAACACATGCAAACCTTATCACTCTTTACGCCACCATGCCAATCCTCAGTACAACATCACAGCACACCCTTATTGCGAAAACAATTCAATTCTCACAATTCATTGCATACCAAACATTGCACTACCAAAAACATTCATTAACACATCGCTCCCAACAAGCTCTGTATCAAACATTGGCATCAAACTTTGCATCAGTTACAAATCTCTACCTGTATGGGGTGTGTATTGAATGTGTGTGTGTTGCCGTAGTGTGGAATTCTCATACTCACCGAGGGCGTGATGGTGTCCTTCAAAAGAAACCCCTAGTCTATTTTATCTTTATAACACTAACTCAGAAAATGAGGCTTTTTGGAAGATTAAAAGCTTCCCTTTATTTGCTCAGTTCATAGCGGGATTACAGATGTGTATTTAACAATACAAAATACAAATACAAAATACCAATAGAAATGAAATCTAGTAATGTTTCATGTCTGTCTGGTCAGATTACAAATGCCTTAATTTAGGCTTGTCCTAAACTAATTTAGAATTTAGATTAAAAAGAGGAGGTTCCATTTAGATATCATTCAGCCTAAAATACAGGCTAGTCTAAATTTGGTAATTCCTATAATGTCCTTAAAGTAGCACCAAATAGGCTTAATCTCAAAATAGAGAAATGTACCCTTTTTAAATGTAAGTATTGTTTTACCTTCTTAATTTAAGTAATTTTTTACCTTCTTAATTTAAGTAATTTTTTACCTTCCTAATTTAAGTAATGTTTTACCTTCCTCCATGTGGAGCCATGACTGCTTAACATCTGAGCAAGGTGCAAGAGAAGAAGCCCCAAAAACCTAAGAGCCCAAGGGGCCCAAAGGGCCCCCAACAGCCGTCCGTGTCCAAAACCTCCCAAGTCTCCCTCAGCCTCTGTCTCCCCAGCCTCCCTCGTGATGCTCTTGTGAGCGCCCCTTTATACGGTAGTACGGTCTAAAGGAAGCTCTCCAGACATCAGTGTGTGTATGTGTGTGTGCACGTAGGTGTGCACGTAGGTGACTTTTTGAAAGTTAAGAAAGTCAGTGTGTGTGTATTTGCGTGCACATAGGCGTGCATGCCTTATTCTTAGAAGTCAGACGCTATAGGTGATTCTCAGAAGTCAGTGTGTCTGTATGTGGGTGTAAGTGTGACTTGTCCAACAGCTACCCACACACACACACACAAAAAAAACGCTTACTTTGCACCTTGCACGACATTATCAGCATGGCCATATATGGGCATACTGAGGGGTTAAATGTCCCCCAAAATGTGTCTTATACCTGAGCATAATTCAGTAAATGCAATTATACTGCATATTATCAGCAATTACATATGATTACATTAAATCATTAATCAGAACATTTGGTTAAAACTATCAAATCTTGGGTACTCTTTGACCTCACTGATCAGCCATAGATGCAGGCTGTATGTCACGTACGCAGTGAGTGCAGCTCATACAGGAAATGCACATAAAGGAAATGCAGGCCTCTGCCTGCTGCAAGCCTTCGAGTGCACCTCAGCAGTCATTTCAACCAGTCAATATCATATTCTTTCTTTAGGCAACATAATTTAAAGCCTATATCCTAAAGTGAACTGTTCAACATAAATTACGTTCTAATACATCTCCAGATGTTCAACACCCTCTCTCGTACATTTATGTTGAAAAAAACCTAAAATAACTTGAACAAAACACCCCAAAAAGTACAAATGAAAAGAAACAAATTATATAAAATATATCTGAAGTACCGCCAAAAGGGTAAATACAAGACTCCTTCAAATTGTTTAACAAAAATGCACCACCATTACAGAAATGGTAGCAAACAAAAGATAAACATCAGATAATAATATTAACCAAAAATACAAATATCAACCCTTTGCATTTTTCTTTTTTCTTTCATGGAACCCACATCAAAACAGAATGAAGTGACCCTCATCCAGACCCCCAGAGCAGTATAATCATTGTCCGTCTTCATCCAAACCAAGCCCATATCAGCCGCTTCAGTCCCATCCAACTGCATTTTAAGCCCAGGCAAAAGTCTCTTTTCCGTCTTCTCTTGTCCACTGTCCATCGTAATCACAACAAAAGACCCATGCCTATACACCACACTAGTGATGACAGGTCCAGGTCTCACAGCGCTTTCCCAGGCCACATCATGTGACCTTGCACTAATAACCAGTCACCCCCTTCTTTGGGAGCAAGTTCATGAGTTCAGTTTCATGGTCAGTAACCGGAAGTTTCCCGGTCACCCTCTCTAGATCTTCAGCAGCAAGGTCACCAGCTAGATCTGCACCAGCAATGCCACCAGCCACCAGACTCCGCGCAGTCTGTTTTTTTTCCCCCCAGTGTGTTGGCTAGACCAGGCACCACGGGAAGTACCATACAGGCATGTAGGAGGACCAGGACTAACAGTAGGGATGTTTTCCTTTGCCAAAGGACCCTTGCTGAGGTAAGGTACTACCTCTCTACAGCCTGCGGTTGCAGTTTAATGTCATGCCCAAGACACCTGCGGTTGCAGTTTAATGTCGTGCCCAAGACATCTGCGGTTGCAGTTTACTGTCATGCCCAGGACCACTGCGGTTGCAGTTTAATGTCGTACCCAGGACACATGCGGTTGCAGTTTAATGTCGTACCCAGGACCACTGCGGTTGCAGTTTACTGTCATACCCAGGACATCTCCGGTTGCAGTTTACTGTCATGCCCAGGACCATGTTTCTCACGTAGTGGATCAGCAGATCTTCATCGGACGATACCACAAAATTGGTCGGACAGGAAGAGTTCATCACCAGCGGGCAGCAGCCGGGCAGCAGTGTTCGGGCAGAACCCCTCACATAGATTGAGAGGAAGGTCTGGAGTGTTCACATTCGGTGGACTGTTCCAGGATTCGGGGTCTGGCCTTGAACCTGCTCCTTGGGTCGTGGCGGGTCAGGTTCAGTCTGTAAAGTTGTGTCAATGCTCAAAGTAATAAAAAATATTACACAAGGGGTTGTCCAAGAAAAATAAAATATTTCTAGTTCAAAAGAAAACAGGAAAAAGGACATGAAAATAATTAGCAATCAAAAATTCTAACTATAGTTCATGTCATGCCTGTGTTGTCAATCTACATGACTAACCCTTTTTTTTTTTTATTAATACAAAATAAATGGGGTGTTCAAGATTTAAAAAATGCTTCTGTAGCAGCAGTGTTCCTGCTACAACTCAGACATACAGTAATCAACTCACCCAGAGATATCATACAATTATGTATACTGCCTATGGCAAGTATTTTCAGAAAAGCATATTGCTTTAAGGCTCCAGAGGTCATATATTTTCTGAAACCGTTATTCAGAGTGTGAATATGCAGTCTCAGAAATAAGTATCTGGAAATAAAGAATATGAAACTCACTTAGAGGATTAATTTGAGGATAGTCATCTGTCAACATAAGACCAAAAACTATTCTTGCTTAACAAATCTTACAAATTACTTTGTTTTAAGTTAATGAACGGTGATAAGTATACTATATATGTTGACCTGACATTTTATACAGAACGGACCCAAATGTTCAACTTCAGATTTCTATGAAGCTATTAAACTCAGTAATGGATAAACATGCCCTTGTTCAAAAAGTTATCTGTTAGAACAGTTAGGGCCCCATGGAATATAGAGCAGCTAAAAAATAGCAATGAAACCACTCACTCTTCTTGAGTGGTGATTATTTTGTAAAATAAAATACAAATTAAAACTATGACAAAAAGCTCTGGGGCACATTAAAGGCACCCTATGTCAATATTACAGAACATATCCTGAAGAATAGAATGTTCTTTCAACTGTGTAAAGTAAGCACAGAAGAGGTGAAGAAAAGAGTGTCCATCAATAATGACAAGCCACCTGATTATTGACAGCTAAAGTAGGCTATCAGATTAGGTAGCCATTCATATGTCTACTCCAATTAGGACTGTCATACTTTATTTTTTTTGATAATCACACAAATTATTTGGATTAACAATTTCATTTGGTTGCTGGTATTGACCACAACAATTTAATTTCTGCCTGGCCTTTAGGTTTCATAAACAAAAGTTGCACTGGGCAGATATAACAAATATTTTTAATTATCAAATAACTGACACATTTAATAATGTGTATATTTCAGAATAGAATATAGTGGAAATAGTCGATCCACAAGATTGTAAGCTTGTAGATTTGCTGTTTTCACCACTCCTCCTGAAAAGCAAAAATGTTATCAGGGAAAAAATGTATGCATATTATGCAAAAAAATGGCGATTAAGGTATCAGTTAGTAATTGTGACAGGCTCAGCTCCAATAGGCTATTCCATGTTTCTAATCTGAGCCTTAAGGTCAATTCCTGCCCAAATAATTTGGAAAAAGTAAAAGTGATTTCACTGCCCAGCTAGGCTAAGAGTGCCTTTACTGGCTCCAATAATAGCCCTATAAACAGGCCTTTTCATAATACATTCTTAGAAAAACTGTTGATTCAAAATGGAGCCACTATAGCCTCCCCCATCAATGGTCATATACAACCAGTGTCAGAGAGATGCATGTCAGGTTCTCCTAGACGACAGTCACGGAGAGGCCGACATCATCACTTCCTGTCCCCTTAACAAGTGTCAAAACATACCACAAGAGCTCATTTTCTAGTCCCTACATTTAGAACACAGTTCAATGCAAGGTACAGTGCTGTATCAAACCATGATTGCATGGAATGCACTGTCAGAACTGATGGTAACATTTTAAACAAAATCAAACTATACTAAAAAACGATATAGGTACAGCTGAAGGGTGAAATAAGACCCCTTTTCTTATGAGAGGAAAACAGACCTTTTGGGTCTGACCTATCTCTGGCAAATTGGTGAGAGTAAGCGTGCCGTAGGCATGACATTGTTTCTATAAATAGAACTGAGCATTTCTGTGAGCGTTTCCTGAACAGAGAGGCTCATAGTTTCAGTTACACTACGCCCAAAATTCTCCCTTAGTGGGACATGCTTCTTTGCTGAAACTATCGATGACAGCAGAAATTAGCTGCTTCTTTTTTCTTCTCTCATTTACCAGGCCATGCCAGCACACAAAGGTGCACAAGCACACGCACATGCAAAAGGTCCCCAAAATAACTGTGTTATACCCCACTGATAATTTCTAGCATCTCTCTGTGAAATCTATTAAATATATAAGATAAATCATATATTCTTCCTGAACAACGTCTTATATAACATACACTTAAACAATTTCAAAACAACTCAATGGGCTTAGAATTTACTAAGCCAACAATAGAACGGGATAGGTCGTCCAATTATTATAATTTTTCTCATGTATGGTTACTCAGTCTTACTGGAAACCAATCATACATATAGCTAAGATAACATGAGTGACGTTGTCACTGTTGTTAAGCATCTACATTTATCTCTCCCTCTCTGGCTCATATGAAGCCAGTTTACAGGGTCAGATTACTCATAACTATTTAGAACTATTTCTAAATAGTTGTATTAGTCCTAATAGTCCTATTCCTTTGAGCTTGCACCGTATTTAGCCAATGAGCCTTGAGGCATCTAGCCTCTCCCTATTTTCGTCCCCCGGAAAGTAAAAAAGAATCCACACGGCTTTGTGAGGTATGTAAATAGTGTTCACAGGCGTCAGCTTCAGGTGAGATGGGATGAGGGGATGCTATTTTAGACCATTTCCCTAATTTTCCTAGAGTGTGTTCCCCCAAAACAGAGGGTGTTGGTCCAAAAAATTAGAATTTTTGTGGTCCAAAATTCACATTTTTATTTATCCATTTAATTCACTCTTTACCTTTTATGTATTTTTAACAAATTAAATGTAATTTGTTTTAGTGGTTCATCCCAACATGGGAGCATTTTAACATTTGTAATGTCTGCACTAAAGTGTTCTCCCACTTGTGCCTTTGCACAGTATTCTGAGTTATTCAGAAAAAGTTATTATTAAACCCATCCCCCCATCATACACTTGCTGACACCCTGATCCCACTTGTGTTGTAAGTGTGTTCTAAGTGTAGGTATTAGGACCTGATTATCCGCCAAAAACCTGCGGATCTTCTCATGTCCCACATAACCTAAACCTTCGTGCACCTTGGTGACCACTAGATAGGCTTGCTCTAGGGGCACCTTGGTGAGTGCATTTTGTCCCGTCAATATTCCAGTAGGAATACCCGGGAGAACTTTGCCATACTAGGCCTGGCATGGGCCATAATATACTTCCTTTCTTAGGTTTCGGCATAAGCGGGCACCTCCCTATAACGGGAGAAAGCCTGCTCCCACTCTCCCGAGCTCCTTGCTCCCTGAGGGGCATTGGGAGAGGGTCTTTCTAACTCTTCTTCTTGTATGGAGCCAAATTCGGTCTCTACCTCCTCGGCCCCATCATAGGTTTCCCCGTCAGCCATGTGCACGGTTCTTCCTTATTATATATATATATATGGGGTTGTCTATACACGCATATAATTCTGTCTCAATACACGTATATAGTTCCACACATACAAAATACTCCTTAATACATGTAATTTTATTTTCTATAAATACATGTCCTAGGCTTCCCCGTCAACCATGTGAACGGTTCTTCCTTATTTTATACACACATATAGGGTTTTCTATACACGCATATAAGTCTGTCTCAATACATGCATATGGTTCTACACATACATATACTCCTCCATGCATGTATTTTTCTATACATACATGTCCTAGGTTTCTCCGCCAACCATGTGCACGGGTCTTCCTAAGTATATATATGTATATATGTACGCCGATTTGGGGTCTGCCCACATATACACATATATATCTGCCGCTACAAAAATAATAAAACTTTTTGGTTAGGGTTTATGCCTTTATGCAAACAGTATGCAATCGTCCCTTGGTTCCTAGATCTTTCTTTCCGCGCTGAGTGATCAATTCAACTAGATCGTCACCTCGTTCCACATCACGGTGCGGATATAAATGGTGCAGGACGGGGGAGTTTAGCCGCAATTAAACTCTTAGGGCTAAAACTCACCAAGCTTTTATTTCAACAACCTAGGCATCTACCACGCCTACGGGCAGCAACACATCTAATTTTCACTATTTCTACTCAAACGCAAAACCTCGTTTTGAGTATAATTTTCTGTCCAACTGGTCCAGGTTTAAACACTACAAACCACGTTTTCCTCCCATTTTAAACAGGCAATTTCCTCTCCAATAAGAGGAGTGGCTGGATTTTTAGAGGAGTTCTACTAGCCTTAGTTCTTGTAGGTACTGGTTCCTAAAAATTGAACAGAGCAAAAATTGTAGCATATCTCCATTAAGCCACTGTCATCTCCGCAGATGATTGTGAAATCACATGACAGTGTGCTACGCCTTTTGGCAAATTTCAATGTGTTACCTCAGCTTGAATTTCGCTGGTTATACATGACACTTTTTAACTTCAAAGGGGATTCGAAGTTTAACAGGATAAGCAAAACTATCTAATACCATAGAACAATAAAATGTTTAGTGGTTAGACACGCAATACTCATTTCCTGCCACCAGGTTGGGCGCCATATCAACCGTTCCAGACCACGACTGGAGCAGCATCAAAATACAGACAGGAGGTCCCCCACGCGGGGACCTTTTAAACAAGCAACACACAGAAGCGTATAACTGTATATTTACTTGTGGCAACGAAAGAACAACCATGTGTTCTCCGTCATGGTGATTTCAGAGCAAATTCGACTATGTTAGCAGGCCCTTGGCCTTCAGGGAATTAACGGCTAATTTTTAGTCTAAGTCTGGTCACCATCCGTGAGTCCTTTAATAACTCGATCCTCTACCATAATACCTCGTCCCCGACTTAAGACAAACTATGGACCTGAGGATAACACGGTTATAAGAAAGGCAGGAGGCAGAGGGGCCCCCTATGCTCACTGGCCAGCTTCAACAGAAACATCCACTTGACCTTCACTCAGTCAAGCGTCCCCACTGAAACAACCTATCCTACTCCTCTGACTAGAGAAAATGCACTGAAGCTCATATGTTATACCAACCCATTACATCCCTATGGCCTGCCACTCAGAACTTCACTCACTCTTAAGTCCAGTCACACATAGGGTCAATGAGCCAACACATGCAAACCTTATCACTCTTTACGCCACCATGCCAACCCTCAGTACAACATCACAGCACACCCTTATTGCGAAAACAATTCAATTCTCACAATTCATTGCATACCAAACATTGCACTACCAAAAACATTCATTAACACATTACTCCCAACAGCTCTGCATCAAAACGTTGGCATCAAACTTTGCATCAGTTACAAATCTCTACCTGTATGGGGTGTGTATTGAATGTGTGTGTGTTGCCGTAGTGTGGAATTCTCATACTCACCGAGGGCGTGATGGTGTCCTTCAAAAGAAACCCCTAGTCTAATTTATCTTTATAACACTAACTCAGAAAATGAGGCTTTTTTTTAAAGATTAAAAGCTTCCCTTTATTTGCTCAGTTCATAGTGGGATTACAGATGTGTATTTAACAATACAAAATACAAATACAAAATACCAATAGAAATGAAATCTAGTAATGTTTCATGTCTGTCTGGTCAGATTACAAATGCCTTAATTTAGGCTTGTCCTAAACTAATTTATAATTTAGATTAAAAAGAGGAGGTTCCATTTAGATCTCATTCAGCCTGAAATACAGGCTAGTCTAAATTTGGTAATTCCAAAAATGTACAAATACTAAATACTACCAAGATGGTAGACTGGCTGTTTGAGAGAGCATCTGTACCAGATAGCAAGTGTAGACCGATGAATTGGCTCAGTCTTTTTTACTATTCTAAAAGCCTGCATCTTATGCCATTATACTTCCCACAGTAATGTACTGCTTCTCGTATGGTCTACGGAAGATGCGGGCTTATAACCCCTTTCATGTGACTGCACAGGTATCCAGCCACAAGCTCTCATAGATTCAATCAGCCAACCGTCCTCCCTAAAGTAGCACCAAATAGGCTTAATCTCAAAATAGAGAAATTTACCCTTTTTGAAATAATTTATTGTTTTACCTTCTTAATTTAAGTAATTTGTTACCTTCTTAATTTAAGTAATTTTTTACCTTCCTAATTTAAGTAATGTTTTACCTTCCTCCATGTGGAGCCATGACTGCTTAACATCTGAGCAAGGTGCAAGAGAAGAAGCCCCAAAAACCTAAGAGCCCAAGGGGCCCAAAGGGCCCCCAACAGCCGTCCGTGTCCAAAACCTCCCAAGTCTCCCTCAGCCTCTGTCTCCCCAGCCTCCCTCGTGATGCTCTTGTGAGCGCCCCTTTATACGGTAGTACGGTCTAAAGGAAGCTCTCCAGACATCAGTGTGTGTATGTGTGTGTGCACGTAGGTGTGCACGTAGGTGACTTTTTGAAAGTTAAGAAAGTCAGTGTGTGTGTATTTGCGTGCACATAGGCGTGCATGCCTTATTCTTAGAAGTCAGACGCTATAGGTGATTCTCAGAAGTCAGTGTGTCTGTATGTGGGTGTAAGTGTGACTTGTCCAACAGCTACCCACACACACACACACAAAAAAAACGCTTACTTTGCACCTTGCACGACATTATCAGCATGGCCATATATGGGCATACTGAGGGGTTAAATGTCCCCCAAAATGTGTCTTATACCTGAGCATAATTCAGTAAATGCAATTATACTGCATATTATCAGCAATTACATATGATTACATTAAATCATTAATCAGAACATTTGGTTAAAACTATCAAATCTTGGGTACTCTTTGACCTCACTGATCAGCCATAGATGCAGGCTGTATGTCACGTACGCAGTGAGTGCAGCTCATACAGGAAATGCACATAAAGGAAATGCAGGCCTCTGCCTGCTGCAAGCCTTCGAGTGCACCTCAGCAGTCATTTCAACCAGTCAATATCATATTCTTTCTTTAGGCAACATAATTTAAAGCCTATATCCTAAAGTGAACTGTTCAACATAAATTACGTTCTAATACATCTCCAGATGTTCAACAGTGTGTGTGTGTGTGTGTGTGTGCGTGTGCGTGCGCGTGCACGTGCGCGTGCGTGTGTATATGTGTGTGTGTGTGTGTGTGTGAATGAATGTTTCAGCTCACTATTACGGATGGATGGATGAATGGACCAAGGGGCTAGCATCCGGCTTGTAAATTGAGGCTATATAGGAAGTGTGACAGTTCATATGAATGGCCTGTAGTCTCGCTGTTTCACCCCTGCTGGTTGCAGAAGCAATTTATTCAAGCGGAGGGGTTTTTGGACGAAATTTACATTTTTATTACGTTAATAAACATTGTCTTAAATACTATATACTTCCAGTCGCTAGTTTAAAGTCTTCTTTCAATCACCATGATATGCGTTTTGGTCAATTATGGTCCCATTTATTTTATGGGATGGACGGACGGATTGATGGACGGACGGACGGACGGACGAACGGACGGGTAGACGGGCGGACGGGTAGACGGGCGGACGGGTAGACGGGCGGACGGGTAGACGGGCGGACGGGCGGACGGACGGGTGGGCAGGCAAATAGAAGGATGAACAGTTTTATAGACTATCTCTATGTATAGTTAATGTAAGTCAAACTGTTTTAAAAACAAAAGCCTATTTTTCCATGTAATGGTTAATAGTGGTTATTGAGCCCTAGCAATCCCTACAAATGAGCCTGTCCCCATGATATCGTGTAATTAAAACGCAATCCCCACCACCTTGACATAGTGTCTCCGACTCCTCTTGCCCCATCAGTTTGATTGATGGGGCAAGATTGTCCTTTAGGGAGGAACATTCACCTCAGTCAACAATCACAGCAACTGAGCCCACAAATACTGCATGCAGTGGCTTTCTGCTTCTGATTATTTGGCTTTTATTTCAAACGCAGAGCACTCTCACACAGGCAGAGAGGGAGACAGCCTGCTGTGGGAGAGACAGACACCATGAAAGCAAGGAGAGAGTGCACGGAGCTTGTAGATATTTGTATTGTACTTTTACTCCACTACAATTATTTGAACACTTTAGTTACTAGTTACTTTGTAGATTTTTATTATTATTAGCCCTATATACATTCCGGCCATTTGAAAATAGCTGATCTACAAGCTTACAATGCGTCACGATGCGACGCATTGTGAGCTTGTAGATCTTCTATTTTCAAAAAGATTTTTATACATTTGAAAACTGGGAACTGGGACATTCTGCATAATGAGTACTTTCTATTTTGGTACTTTAAGTACATTTTGATACCAATACTTTTGTACTTTGACTCAAGTAAAAAAATTGAGTACATTTCCACCACTGATGTCAACGCTAAAGTGTCCCCATTATCCTACATATTAAAGAGGTTATTTCAATCGACGATCGCTCGTGTGCGCGTGCACATGCCGTAGCGCTCCATTTGTTAAAGAATCCACAGTACTTCACTGCCCCATGTACGGTGCCCTCAGTTCTGTTTTACAGGGTCTAAGTGGTTCAGGAGCCTCACCTCTTGAAACACACACGCGCGCGCTGCCGTAATGGGAAGCTATACAGGTATAGTCCTGCATCTGTGCAGAACTAAGGACTGAATCCTACCGGGGTCTTTTCCCCTGAGGCCTACCTGCATTGTCTCCATCAGAGCCATTATATTGTCCGTCTCGATGAAGAACAAGAGCAAAAGAGGTCTGTGTAGTGCTGCAGCTATGGATTATTTTCTTAGCCATTCTTGTTGGTCACTCCCTTGGTAAAAGGGAGTAATCATGGTAACACTGCTCTCTCTGCCTATGTGAGATTGGACAGCTCTGCGTTCAAAAGAATGGGAAGTAGAAAAGCCAGTGTGCGGAGCTCCGTCGCTGTGATTGTTGACGGAGGTGTCACCGTGCGAGTAACCATGCGACAAAGTACCTCAAGCAATTTAAGCAGACGCCACTGTCATTGATATTTTAAAGGCACGAAGCGGCACCGCTGGCTGCCTTCACACCTGCGTTGATTGGGGGGGGGGGGTGTATTTGTGCATATGTTTTTTGTCTTGTTTATAACGTTTTTTTTTGTACAAAGCCAATAAAACATTAAGGTCTTTGTAAATAAGGCAGAGGGGGCTGCTTTTGTACGGTAGTTAAGTTCTCTCCATCTGGCACAGCGAGGGAGTCAGGCCCCGCAGGCTGTATTATCTCCACTAGCAGCCAACGCAGGGTGGGGGGGATTGTGGGTGGGATGGGGTAGGGGGGGGGGGGGGGGGGTAGTGAATCACCATGCATGGTTTGTGTCTGGAGTATCGATTTTGTGTGTGTTTCTGTGCGTGTATTTTTGCCAGTGTGTACGCACGCACGTGCGTTAGGGTTGGTTGTTAGCGTGTGCACGCACTCCTATACCTGCATATATTGACATAATGAGACAAAATGAGCATTATTGAGTGTATATGTGCGACTGAACGTCCATGTATATCTTCATGCGTGCGTGCGTGCGTGCGTGCGTGCGTGCGTGTGTGCGTGTGTGTGTGTGTGTGTGTGTGTGTGAGAGAGAGAGAGAGAGTTCAGGTCAGCTTTATAGCAGTGATATATGAGCACACCAGCATCATGATAAGCTATACGGTCCATTCCTTGGGCTTACTCTGCCCTCAAGGCATCACAAACAAAGTGATGCTGAATCGGTCTAGTCCACCCTCCATAATATGAATGTGTGTTTGTTCGTGTGTGTGTGTGTGTGTGTGTGTGTGTGTGTGTGTGTGTGTGTGTGTGTGTGTGTGTGTGTGTGTGTGTGTGTATGTGTGTGTGTGTGTGTGTGCGTGTGCGTGTGCGTGTGCGTGTGCGTGTGTGTGTGTGTGTGTGTTTGCTAGTGGAGCGGATGTATTAGTGGCATTATCACTATCAGATCCGTATGCATGTAACATCCTGACATCAGTGCTTTACTGCTACCAGCTAAATTTAATAGCTTTTACGGTCCTGCCTGCATGTCTGTCTCTCTGTGGCTCTGGTCTTTGTCCGTCTGTCTTTGGCACCCCTCCCATCTCTCTCTCTCTCTCTCTCTCTCTCTCTCTCTCTCTCTCTCTCTCTCTCTCTCTCTCTCTCTCTCTCTCTCTCTCTCTCTCTCATATATATACACTGTATGTCTTTCTTTCTCTGTGTCTTATCCTCTGTGCTTTCACTGCCCTCTGTTCTTCTCTATCTCTATTTCACTCTGTTTTCTCCTTGTCCTTCCTTCATTTGTCATCCTTCCCTTACTCTCTCTCTCTCTCTCTCTCTCTCTCTCTCTCTCTCTCTCTCTCTCTCTCTCTCTCTCTCTCTCTCTCTCTCTCTCTCTGTTCCTCTCTATATCTCTCCGCGCTCTGTCCATCTGTCCGTATTACCCTGTCATCTCTCCATCCTGCTGTCTACCTCTCTTATCTGTCTGCCCGTCCCTGTCATTCTCTCTCTGTCCTTCTC
This sequence comes from Gymnoscopelus braueri, assembly GCF_963280865.1. Taxonomy (NCBI): domain Eukaryota; kingdom Metazoa; phylum Chordata; class Actinopteri; order Myctophiformes; family Myctophidae; genus Gymnoscopelus; species Gymnoscopelus braueri. The sequence goes on along the minus strand of NC_137609.1, from coordinate 42,787,635 downwards.
CCTGCCGTTCTCTCTCTCTCTCTCTCTCTCTCTCTCTCTCTCTCTCTCTCCCCCTCTCTCTCCCCCTCTCTCTCTCTCATGCTATCTCTGTCCTTCTCAGTGTATATGAAGGAGAGAAATACAACCCATGTCATTAAATGCAACATACTGCCTCTCGACAGACTGGTCGTGTGTGTGTGTGTGTGTGTGTATGTTTGTTTGTGTGTGTGTGTGTGTGTGTGTGTGTGTGTGTGTGTGTGTGTGTGTGTGTGTGTGTGTGTGTGTGTGTGTGTGTGTGTGTGTGTGTGTGTGTGTGTGTGTGTGTGTGTGTGTGTGTGTGTGTGTGTGTGTGTGGAAAAAGAGAGAGATGGGCATATGATGGATAGCTCTAGCTGAGAAGTGCTGATCTACCCTTCATGTTCGTATCCTATAAAACTTTATGGACCTCCCCTCCCCGCACACACACATTAAACTAACCCACTGGGCTTAGAATGTAGGAATACATGTGTGGGTGTGGGTGTGGGTGTGGGTGTGGGTGTGGGTGTGGGTGTGGGTGTGTCCTTGGTCCACTTTTTTGAGAGACAAATGTCTTGACAAACAGTGCTGACATTTTGCTGGGTGTCCCTTTTGAAGGGGCTTATTTTATGATGAGGACTTGTGGTTGATCTGTTATGTTCAAATCAAAGTTTTGGGTGTGGCTTAAGGGATGAATCAATGGAAGTCAATCTTTCAAGCGATGACTGATACCTGATGACTGGTATAGTTGTAAAGTTGACCGAGGCCAAGGCTCCAAAAACAGTCCAGAGATGCAAGTTGTTGTTTTTTGCCCCAAAACTCCTCCACCAAACTCCAGTGCAGCGTTTATACAGTGCAAAACAATATTCCAAATAGAGAACTGAGAAAATACTAAATGCAAAACTGCGAAACAACAAAACAAAACTGCATTAGGCTATTCCCCTTTACTGTAATAAGGGCCCTGGCAGCTCTCTCACCGTTACCATACTGCTGGCCCGAGCATCTCTGAAAACCTGTACCTGCAGTCTCCCTTATATAGGAGAGGATCCTACCACAAATGTACAGGAAAACAATTAACCTCAAATTAACCTTAAATAGATGTTCTACTTTAAAGGACAAATTGGACAATAGAAATAGTTTGCCTCATTATTACTGTCAAACACCCCTCCTCCTCTACAGTACTTGGCACGTTCTCCCGGGAACCCCCCTTCTTAAGTTGAATGGTTTAGCCCTTTTCCGTTTAGGCAGTTTCCAATTCAACACAGAGGAGTGCCAGTACTGCAGAGGAGATACCCAAGCCCCCAGAACCGCGGCAGAGCAGTGAAGCTGCCGTCGCCTGGTGGTCAAATCTGAGATCGCAGGACTTCCGCATTTAAAACGCTATACTGCGTCTGCGTCTATCGTCTGAAACGCTAGTGCGCCTGCTCTATTGGCTCCAATAGTGGAGCCAATCCAAGGAATCCCTGTTTTAAGGAAGGGACGCCGACGTCATTCTCTCTATCCAGCAATTCCAGCCGGCAGATTTGCCGCACTGGGTGGCAAGCTCACACCGGAAGTTCGGTGAAATAACATTGGAGTCGATGAGAGCCGGCTGGACAGCTTATGAACAAAGACTACTTCTGAACGATTGAGACAAAATACTCGGCTCAGGAAAATAAAAGAAAACATATCACACACTGTTTTCTGCTGTGTTGCTTTTCGATGTGCACACTACATCATTTTGTAGAGGTATCTTAAGAGCACAAAGTACGTTGATGAACTGCCAAAGTATCGCGAGACTGTCCACCATTTCCTGTCTGGCAAACCAAATCTTGCGATACCTCCAAGCCAGAAACGATACCTGCTGCTGCTTAGATGCCTCAATAAAATGATGTACTGTGCACATCGAAAAGCAAGTGATTAGAAAACAACCTGTGATATGTCTTCTTTTATATTCCTGAAGCGATTATATAAGATCGCAATCGTTAAAAAATAGTGTTCATGAGCTGGTCCAGGTGGCTCCATTCACATGCCATGTATTTCATCGAACTTCCGGTGCGAGGCTTGCCACCCATGAGCGTCATGGCGCGTCCCCGACGTCCAGCGCGTCCCTTCCTTAAAAAAGAGATTCCTTGAGCCAATCCAGGAAGTAGAGGTGCCTTCGGGTGCTTCACACACTTTCATTGAAATGAATTGGTGGGGGCGGTGTGTATGTGTGTATAGGGCACGGGCTGCCCCGTGACAGTAGTTGCGAACGCAGCGGAAGGAGGCGCGCCGAAGGCGCGCCTCCGCGCAAGTGGAGCATACTATGAAACCGTGCTCGGCTTGTGTGTGTCTCTGGGTCTCTGTGTGCACTGCCTGTGTGCACTGCCTGTGTGCAGCTCCTCTGAGATAAGTAAATGTCCAATTTAGACGTACCATACATCAAATGAAAGGTCTTTGAAAACTGAACACACCTGTCAAGGTTGCGTTTAAGCCCGCCCCTTCCCCCGGAAGCCACGCCCCGGAGAAGGCTCCTAAAAACTCCCCATTGAAACCCCATGTTAAATGAAAAGTGCCCGAATCGCTCCGAAACTTTTTCTACCCCCCCTAAGTGGGGGTCTACGAACAAATACTTCGGGCTCGGATTTTGGCTCCGCCCCCCGGAAGTGGGTGAAACAGGCACTTCAAACACTTTGTTGAATTGTTCAAAAACATTCAAAGTTTTTTTTTAGTGAATTTTTATTTTTCTAAGATGCTCCCTTTTACGCAGATTTTTTTTGTATTTTTTTTTTTTTTTTTTTTGGTGACTTTTTTTAAAATCTTTTTTTTTCATATTTATTTTTAAAAAATTGCGTTCGCTTCCCGCGTTCGCGCGTCTTACTTGTAATATAAAGTGTGTGTGTGTGTGTGTGTGTGTGTGTGTGTGTGTGTGTGTGTGTTGCAGGTTCTGAGGTTTGGCACCCAGTCTGTAAGGAAGCCACGCGATTGGAGAGAAAGCTGAGGGTGAGTCTGTCTGTCTGTCTGTCTGTCTGTCTGTCTGTCTGTCTGTCTGTCTGTCTGTCTGTCTGTCTGTCTGTCTGTCTGTCTGTCTGTCTGTCTGTCTGTCTGTCTGTCTGTCTGTCTGTCTGTCTGTCTGTCTGTCTGTCTGTCTGTCTGTCTGTGATTGGCGTCATCTGTTGTTGTTTGGGTCAGTGGTCAGTGGTCAGTGGTCAGTGGTCAGTGGTCAGTGGTCAGTGGTCAGTGGTCCACAAATAAGCTCACAACGTTGCAAGCTTGTAGATCTGATATATTCACTGCTTCTTAACCTTTTTTTTTCATTTATTTATGGAAATGCTTAGATGTTTTATAGTTTTTTAAACGATGAAAAGTTGTGATTTTTGTTTTTGTTGAAACTTAAAAAAAATCTTTTGAAATAACTATTGTTTTTAAATGAGAAAAAGGGGGATCTTTACGGTCCCGACCCATAACTTGGTAGGTCAGCCTTCAGGCTCTGTCTGTCACTTACACTTTTTACTGTGTGTGTGTGTGTGTGTGTGTCTGTGCGTGCGTGCGTGTGTGTGTGTGTGTGTGTGTGTGTCTGTGCGTGCGTGCGTGCGTGTGTGTGTGTGTCTGTGCGTGCGTGTGTGTGTGTGTGTGTGTGTCTGTGCGTGCGTGCGTGCGTGTGTCTGCGTGTCTACCAGTTGAGACGCACATCAGAGACCGCATCCATCTCACCTCCAGGCTCCAGCCTGGGATCTCCTCACCACCTGGTCTGTGTGAGTACACACCCTGTCACCCCCTCCAATGTCAACCGTCACTGTCGCCCCTGTCAATCAAACCGTAACCAACAGAGCTGTGACGGCCTCGCTGGAAAACTATTTTCTCTTCTGTCTGTGTGTCTGTCTGTCTGTGTGTCTGTCTGTCGGCTTTACTTTTTACTTTAGATTCTCTGCCTTGCTGTCCCTCCTGATCTCTCTGTACTCTGTCTCCCTGTTTCCTGTTCTTTGTCTTCTCTCTGTCTTTGTCTCAGATTGTGTCTGTATTTGTACTGTACATATCCATCTTCAGCTTCATCTTTATTTTGTCCCTGAAGGGCAGCATATAGTACAACATGAAAAAAACTAAACAAGGACCATAATGACTAACCTGCCATCATCCCCCTATGTAAAATAAGTCATTATGCTTCCCTGAGTTAAAGGAGTAGTTCACCCAAAAATAAATCGTATTTTCTATCAATTACACACCCCGTGAAGCCTTGAAGTTTTTCGTTTTTTTTGTCGCATTCCTGAGTCAATAATTGAATGACTCCGCAAGTATCCTACCGGAGACTCTGCCGGGAACTACTCTTTGGTTAATGCAAAAAATATATAATTGGTGATTGGCTCCTCCCCCTCTTCAACTTCACCCTTCCAAATAACTCGGCACACTCATCATATCGATGTGATAGTGCTGAGGCCTTACGGGTCCATTGGGTTCCAGTTGTTCACTCCCGAGTTAAGCACCCGAACCCGACTTTGCTGTGAGCTTGTAGATCTACTTTTTTTTGGTGCGATTTTTGAAAATGGTCAAAGTGGTTAATGAACACTAGGATTTTAAAATGTTCAAAAATTGCAGATCTACAAGCAAACACTATTTGCCATACAACGTATAGTATAGTAATACAGGATGAGTGTATACTGTAGGGCTTAAGTGGTTATAAGGAGGGTAATGGCTATGGGGGTGAATGAGTGTTTGTATCTGTTTGTATTGACTGACGGGAAGCTGAAGTGAGTGGCGGAGGGTATAGGGATCGAACCTCCTGATGTAGAGGGTGGGTGCATTAACGGGAACGCATCTGTGTCATGTTTACATTTCTTTGGGCTATTCAAAAATAGCAGATCTACAAGCTCATAGTGCGGCACTCGGTGCCGCGCTATGAGCTTGTAGAGCTGCTGTTTTTGAAAAATTGTGAAGATTGGTGCACATCTTTGAATATACTGTATATATTTTTTTTAAAGGAAACATTTTTGACTCAAATCTTTGCTTCTGGGGGGGGGGGGGGGTCCCTGGAACAACATATTTTGAGATGGGGGTCCGCGGCAAAATAACTATACATTTTGGGGGTCCTTGACATGGAAAAGTTGGAGCACCACTGATATACTGCTAGGATTTAGAAAACATTTTTAGATTATGTATTTGGCCACGGACCCCCTTCTCAAAATTTGCTTTAAAAATATATATATTCAAAGATTTGCACACATTTTCACTATATCTGCTATTTTTGAATATAGCCCAAAGAAATCTAAACATGACACAGATGCTTTCCTGGTCTTATTGGGCTATGGCCCTCTTCACCACCTGACTGTTTGCGAACACGGAAGGAGGCGCCTCTTTGAAGCGCGCCTCCGCCCAAGTGGAGCTTACTATTACATTACAGTCATTTAGCAGACGCTTTTATCCAAAACGACAATAAGTGCATTCAACATAGGTAGGGAACGAAAACTACTAATCACCAGAAGTCTTTTTTTTTTTTAAAGCAAGATTTATTCAAAGAGTACACATGACATTGTATTCAAATTTACAAAAATTGAAACAACTCTTCGGTTTTTCATTTTCTCCCAACAACTCCCATCCACCCCTCCCCAGTCCTCCCCATCCGCCCACCATTTTTCCCCACAAGGCCGGACATACAAACAACGATACATGTACATGTACAAGATCAAATAAATACAGTAGGATACATAGTTAAGAGACAGGAACAAAAAACACAAAATTATGTTCAAGGGAATGAAGAATAGATTAGAATTTGAGAAGGAAGATAAAAAATATATATATATTTTAGCAGTGATGTATATAAAAACAAATATACCAATAAAATGTGACATATATAATATAAAAATAATAATAATAATGATTAATAAAAATAAAACTGTATACACATTTATATAAGTAATGAGCTGAATTAGCTCATTCCATGA
>NC_137609.1:42769244-42776744 GCF_963280865.1 Gymnoscopelus braueri | reverse complement strand
ATAGAAAAACAGCCCTTTAGTGACATAGTAAAAACATAGCCTCCCCCTCATTATCATAACACAACAGGTGTGGGCATGAGGAGGAGGAGGGACTAGGACAGGTGGGTGGTGCTAAGGTGGTGGAGGAGGTGCTAAGGTGAGAACCAGGTATACTTAATGAACTGGAGGCGTGTCCACATTTAACATAATTTTAACAATTTCTGTACACTTTTTTGAAAAAAATCTTCCTCCTAGTATAACCATAATACCTGATGATTATGTTTTAGGGGGGGGGGGGGGATCACTGAAAATCACGGCACCCCGTCTTTAAGATGAGACAGGGTTCATCTTCCAGTGACAGATTGAGTTTGAGTTTTTGGGAAGGAGCTCTCTTTAACATCTAAGAGCACCGGTGCAATGCCAAATGTATAGGCTGTCCTTATGACGGTGTCGCTTGCCGAAAATAGCCAGTTTAGAAGCTCACATTGCGATGCGACACGTTGTGTCACTGGTTATTTTCAGCCAGTGACACCGTTGTACATCGCCAGTCTAAATCAGACCTAAGAAGTGTTGTTGTTGGTTTTCTGCAGCGTTTGTTTACTCTCCTGCATTGCATTACCTGTGCCAAGACTGTGGCCATTCAGTGTAATTGAACATCGTTCATGTTTTTCCTTTTTAATTGTTCAATATTGATATGGTATTACGACAATTTAATCATCTCTATAAAGATTTTGGGAGCATTGGAGTTTGTTATTGCATTTAATTTATTTGGGGCAAAATGTAAACTATTCATAATACATTTACAAGTGGCTAACAAACATTATTTACTTCAGTTTGTTAGGGCATGAATTATTGGATTTAATTGATTTAATTGGTTAATTGGTGACCCATGTTCCAATGGGTCACTCTCTGGTATTATGATTATGAAGGCCCAAGTGACTGTCCCTTCTCTCTCTCTCTCTCTCTCTCTCTCTCTCTCTCTCTCTCTCTCTCTCTCTCTCTCTCTCTCTCTCTCTCTCTCTCTCTCTCTCTCTCTCTCTCTCTCTCTCCCTCCCTCTCTCTCTCTTGCTCACTTAATAGCGGAAAAACGTCAGGGACAATATTGCCAAATATTGAACAACTGTCTACTGTAAGCATTCTGTATAAATCATGTATGTAAACAACCTCCAGGACCTGTTGGAGAGTGTGGAGTTGAGAACCAGGCGTTCCTCCAGTCCTGCATACACCGACTCCCCATCACACAGTCGACACGGAGGCTCCCCTCTCAACTACTACCACCCTGGTAAACACGCACACGCGCACGCACACACACACACACACACACACACACACACACACACACACACACACACACACACGCACACGCACACGCACACGCACACGGTGGTGGAAAAAGTACTCAAATGTTTTACTTGAGTAAAAGTATCAATACTAGCAATGTAGAAGTACTCCGTTACAAGTAAAAGTCTGGAATTCAAAATGTACTTGATTGAAAGTACAAAAGTATTGGTATCAAAATGTACTTAAAGGGTAAGACCACTTTAGTAGAGGTTTGGGTTGTGTAGTTACCTTGCCATGATGTAACTCCAAAGGTGGGCAAGAAATCAAAAATAATTGCTCCATTGATTAGAAATTGATAATTCAAAAAATGCTCCTCATTGACTTACATTGTACACTAAAACAGCTCTCTAAGTCACTCTTTTAGCACATAAATGAACCCAAACATAGCTGATTCAGACAATATAGAGTATCACCAAACCCAGTACTGTTTGTTTTTTTAATAAAAATGTCAACTTCCTGTTGATTTTACTATTTGAAGATCTGGATCCGGATACGCCGATCCAGTCCGGGTTTTCTACTTATTAAAAATGGCAAAATCAACAGGAAGTTGACATTTTTATTTAAAAAACAAACAGTACTGGGTTTGGTGATGTTCTATATTGTCTGAATCAACTTTGTTTGCGTTCGTTTTTGTGCTAAAAGAGTGACTTTGAGAGCTGTTTTAGTGTACAATGTAAGTCAATGAGGAGCATATTTTGAATTATCAATTTCTAATCAATGGAGCAATTATTTTTTATTTCTTGCCCACCTTTGGAGTTACATCATGGCAAGGTAACTACACAACCCAAACCTCTACCAAAGTGGTCTTGCCCTTTAAAGCACCAAAAGTAAAAGTACTAAAATGTTTGAAAATAGCAGATCTACAAGCTCACAACGCGGCGCGATGCCCCGCGTTGTGAGCTTGTAGATCGTCTATTTTCAAATAGCCTTATAAAATAGGACTAGGGCTAAAGTGGTTAATGTATGTTTTATAATGTAATCGTTTATATCTGCAAAGTAACTAGTAACTAAAGTTTTCAAATAAGTAGAGTAAAAGTAAACAACATTTGCCTCTGAGATATAGTGGAGTAGAAGTAAAAGTACAGAAAATTGAAAATACTCCAGTAAAGTAAAAATACCTCAATTAAGGACAGTACTTGAGTAAATGTACTTGGTTACTTTACACCACTGACACACACGCACACGCACACGCACACGCACACACACACACACACACACACTCCAAATCAATGAAATGCTCATTCCACCTTCATCATCCTCTTGGTCTGTGTGTCAGTTTGTCTATCTGGGGAGGCGGGGTCATGCTGTCGCTCACACTCTCTTGCTCTCCCTACACTGTGATTGGCTGGAACTGGCTGCAGGCAGTGAGAGTGGCAGGAGTTCACCCTATCACAGTCAGCTAGACCCCAGGTCTGCCACACCCACCATCACCACCACCTACCAAGCCCCAAAGCATTTCCATGTACCAGGTAGGCTGTCATTCCTAAAAAAAACAACAACAACCCAGCAACAAACAATCACTTGAGCTGCAACCCCTAACCTCTCCACCTCAGAGCCCTAACATCTAACACAGCAATATTCCAGTGTTATTAACCACTTTTGGGAATGTCAATTATGGCACATTTTTCAAAAAGAATATATTTGTTGTTCGACAAAGTATAAGAGCAGAGAAGAACTGAACAATTGTTCGTTCACTTGTAGATACGCAATATTGAAATGGCTTTGAGGGTGGGCGTTATTCAGCCCAGTTTGTCCATCAGACGGGTTTAATGAACTTTTATGAGCTTTATGATGACTTTTAGAAAGTGGCGCAGTGTTTATTCAGTTCTGCTCTCTGCAAATTTCAATTAACACTGAAGATATTGCTGTGTGCCTTAACCCCCTTAACTCACGCCTAGAGTCTAATCTTTTCATTAAGTAACCATACTGTCCATAACCATAATACCCTCATTCCCACCAGGGTTTCGCCCTTACACTAACCCCTCCATTTTCCAAGAACGCTCCTCTTAGCCCCTAATGCCTTATGTAATGTTTTATGGCACCAAAGTCTGTCCTCTCCCCTGGTCGGCTTTCATTCTTGACCTTCCCCTTTGACCCTTTGAACAGCTAACCTCTACATAATCTGCCTCTCGCCGGATACTCACTTAATGCTGTCTCCTCTATTCCCATATGGAGTGGATTCTTTGGGACTGTTGATTATTCAAGACTTTGGTGAGCTTGCAGTGAATGGATGAATACCAGACTAATGTTTGACTCATCTCCTTGGCAGACAAATTACATCAATACAATTATCGTATATCATATAAAGTATGATCGCTGTATTCTGTACGGATCACATTTGTCAGAAGACAAACAACAAAAGAACAATTTAATTGCATATTAATCCTTTAAAACCGGGAACGCATCTGTGTCATTTTAATATGTATTTGGCTATTCAAAAATAGCAGATCTACAAGCTCATGGTAGCTCATGAGATCATGAGCTCAAGTGCTTGACATGGACCCCCAAAATGGAGCACCACTGATACAGCAACATACTGTTAGGATTTTGGAAAAAAAATTAGGTATGTATTTGGCCCGCGGACCCCAGCAACAATGACATATGACAATGACAGTGATCAAATCTGATGAGCATAAAAAGGAGGCTTGTGTGTATGCTGCAGCAGGAACACAGTATAGTCAAGAAGAAGCAGTTATAAAGAGAGACAGACTGACAGATGAGCGTCAGCTGATAGGGCAGGAATCAGTTTGATGCTCAGTGGACGAGGCAAGACTATCGTGTCCTGCCAGAACTAATACTATGTTCTATTATGCGTATAGTAATTTGGAATAGTGATGAGGCCGCCACGTCAAAGGTCCAATCAGAAATAAGTATTCTCCACGACCATGGTTATAAAAAATGAACTGAAAGAGGGTGCTCTGCCTGGCCTTTGTTGTTTGAGGAGGTTAGGCGGTACAAACCTCTATAATCCATCTCTGAGCTACTGCAAACACAACCAGATGGCAATTAAGTGCCAAGTAAATAAATAAATAATTGCCAATAGTGCCAGCGATTTTTCTTTTTTTTTTACCTTTTCAAAAAGTCACAGAATATTTGTATCCAGTATGTTCGATCCCCCAAAAGTTGCCAAACACGGAGGCTTTCACCGTGCTTCCGCGGAAAAAAAAGAAAAAATGTCATTGCGACCCCTCGAAAGCTTGTTATAGGCCGTTGAAAATAGCATGTCTCGTCAAAAAATGCTAACCAGGAAGTGGATGGAGCAGCAGATCTTGTGATCACGTGATCTCCTAGATCTCTCTATGACTGAGCCTGAAATGGTGGCTCATAGGTTTGCGGAACGGCGCCATCTTGTGGTAAACACTGAAAACACGGTTTGGACGTGTTACGCGTCTTTGGCACTCTGGGCATTGGAAAAAATGGACGTGTTGAATACGCGTCAATGGCACCAAATGAGTTAATTGAGCGACATAGCGCACACATTGTCCGTGGAAGAGAGTTTCTCGCCAGAAATGGCAAAATCTCTCGAGACAAATTATGTCAAAGTACCTCGGAGGTTAATGAAAACAAACAGTGGAGATCCAGGGGTCAAAATCACAGGCAGGGTTGAAAGTTCAGCGTCAAAGCGGAGCAGCAGCAAGGATAGACCCAGCTCATCAGCTTCGGTTTCGGCGTATTAAAAAAAAAAGCTGAAAAAAGTCTGACTTGTTTTGAAGTCACGCTTTACCTGGGTTCACCCTGTTCCCCTGTGTTCCATTGCACCCTGTTCCTGTTCATCTCTCTTCCTAAACCCTCCCTCAGTTCTTCACGCTCTCTTTATTCTTAACCTATTCAATCCGGGAACGCATCTGTGTCACTTTTTCTTTGGCTATTCAAAATATAGCAGATCTACAAGCTCATAGATCTGATATTTTAAAAAAGAAAATGAAAATGTGTGAAAATCTTTGAATATATATTAACTCAAATATTTGCCTCTGGGGGTCCCTGGAACAAAATATTTTGAGATGGGGGGAGGGTCCGCAGACAAATACATATCATTTTGGGGGTCCTTGACATGAAAAAGGTTTGCGAACCACTGATAAAAAAGCTGTTAGGATTTAGAAGACATTAGTAGAATCCCCAGAAGCAAAGATTTGAGTTGAAAATGATCTGCACAAATTTTCACGATTTAAAAGAAATAAATAGTGCTGCGCTAAGAGCTTGTAGATCTGCTATTTTTGAATAGCCTAAAGTATAAAATAATGGTTTTATCTAAAAAAAAATCTAAAATGACACAGTATAGGCCTATATGTGTTCCCGGATCGAATGGGTTAATGGCTGTAGTTTTTTTTTTAACTTTTTTTCTTTGGTTCCCCTCCATTGTGTCCTCCTCTTACTCCAGCCTTCAATCCATCTCTGAGCTCCTCATTCTTTCTCTCCAGTTCTGCTTAACTCCCTGTCAGCTCTGCCAGAGACCCTTCCCTGTATCTAACAAATTGCTGTTCGGCAGATGCTTTTATCCAAAGTGCTTCGCAGTATGATGGCTGAATGCATTTTCAGTATGGATAGCCCAGTGGGAATGGAACTGCTAACGCTGGCTAGCGTTGGTGTGCCACACGCTGTTCCCAGTGCTGCCTCATGCCATATCTTTTTATTTTTTTTTGGATCATGGATGTTTGTTTGGGGTATGGTTTTTTTCTGGTTTACACTAGTGTTTGGCTGTTTTGAGGTTTCCGGGGATGTAGCACTAACATTGATCTGGTTTTGGTGGAAGCACTACATAATCACAGCTCATTATGTGCTTCTGTGTTTGTTTTCTGAAAACACGATGAATGTATATATATATATATATATATATATATATATATGTATGTATGTATGTATGTATGTATGTATGTATGTATGTATGTATGTATGTATGTATGTATGTATATGTATATATAATTTTGTTGGTGATATTGTCTGCTTGCTTCTAGTACTGAATTATAGAGTATTGTACAGGAAATGTGTACAGAGTCAATTGTCTTCCTAAGTCGCCTTCCTTTGTATCACTTAATAATTACGCTTTGTTTCTTCCTTTGTCCCAGCCAACATTCTTTTAATTTTCTGTCTCTGTCTCTGTCTCTGTCTCTGTCTCTGTCTCTGTCTCTGTCTCTGTCTGTCTCTCTCTCTCTGTCTCTGTCTCTGTCTGTCTGTCTGTCTGTCTGTCTGTCTGTCTGTCTGTCTGTCTGTCTGTCTGTCTGTCTGTCTGTCTGTCTGTCTGTCTGTCTGTCTGTCTGTCTGTCTGTCTGTCTGTCTGTCTGTCTGTCTGTCTGTCTGTCTGTCTGTCTGTCTGTCTGTCTCTCTCTCATCCCTGTTCTTTATTCCCTTGCCATCTGCTGGCGTTCTCTGTAATACGCCTGCATGACTCTTAATCAGCCTCTCTACGTGTCAATCAGGCCGTCTGGATGCACAGCACTGCTTCTGCTATAACTTGTCTGCTACACACGCTGTCACCTTTACGGCTGCGGCGGGCTGTGATTTGCGCAACTCATAAGGTGTTGAAGGCTCTATGAGGGTTTGGGTGATTGAGGAGTCCCTGTATGTAAAGCAGGCATCCTCTCCTCTCTCCTCCTCTCCTCTCCTGTCCTCGGTTCCGTTCTTTTCTTTTTTCCCACTCCGTCTGACTCTGCATATTTGTCTTCCCAGCCTCCGATGAGAGCAATATCTACAGGAAGCCTCCCATCTATAAGAGACAAGGTAAGTCGCGTCTCCGCGTGGTGCCGTTTTTTTGACAGCTTCCCCCCTGTGTGTGTTTTCATATCCTGTCAGAGTCAGAGTCACCACGTTTCTTTATGTAATGGGAATGCAGATTGACTCGCTCTTTTTGTAAGAACGATGCCACTTCAAAGGAGTGAAACTTGATTGATTGATTGAACAAGGCCTCCACGCTTTCCTCTGAATAGAGAAATTGAGAGGGTTTCGTCAAGTTATTCAAGGGATGGGAGTCGAATTGTTACTACCAGAGGTGGAAAGTAACTAAGTACATTCACTCAAGTACTGCACTTAAGTACACTTTTCAGGGATTTTCACTTTACTGGAGTGTTTCCAAATTTCAGTACTTTTACTTCTACTCCACTACATCTCAGAGGCAAATATTGTACTTTTACTCCATTACAATTATTTGAAACATTAGTTACCAGTTACTTGGTAGCTTTTGATTAT
>NC_137609.1:42747119-42764619 GCF_963280865.1 Gymnoscopelus braueri | reverse complement strand
TATCAATACTGCAATGTAGAAGTACAAGTAAAAGTCCGGAATAAAAAATGTACTTGAGTAAAAGTACAAAAGTATTGGTATCAAAATGTACTTAAAGTACCAAAAGTAAAAGTACTAAAATGTTTGAAAATAGCAGATCTACAAGCTCACAACGCGTAACAAATTGTACTTAAGTACAGCACTTGAGTAAATGTATTGAGTTACTTTACACCACTGGGTGAGCGCCTTCATGGGGAGAGGCTGCCAGCTTTTGTAGCCAGTATGTAGGTCACCAAATCAAGTCCTCCCAGGTGTATAACCAGTGCCTCACTGATTCAGCACATGTACAATTCTCAGTGTTAATATATGGATCTGCGGAGCAACCTGATTGCAGAGTGGTTAGGACGCATAACCACGTGGGCTCTATTGCCTGACAGCCAGTCCCCAGTTGGGTTCCTGGCCGGTGGGACCATTTGGAGCGTGTAACTCCCCCTGCTCTAGCTCCGTGTTCCTGTCTCTCTCCACTTCAAATCAAGGCTTAGAACCCCCCCCCCCTTTTTGTTAAAAAGGTTAAAGTACTGTATTCTGATAGTAATCATTGCTACAGAGCGTTTGTTCGGTCACAGGGGTCTCTCCAGCTCTTTAGTAAACAGAATATAGTGCATTTTCAGGTAGGTGACAGAATTTAAGCCATGGGAGCCAATTAAGACATGGGAGACTCCTTTTACTGAACAAACACTCTATAGCAATGAGTACTATCAGAATATAGATCTATTTAACACTCATTTTAACTAAAGTAAATAATTTACCCTACCTTTAATAAATAAGTAAATAAATAGATAAGTCAATAAATGAAAAATAAAAAAATGCACTTGTAACTTTGAGAGTACAAGAGAGTGCAAATGTAACCAAGCTATATACCGTACCTACCTATACTTTCTAACAGCACACCTAAAGGTCTGAACTATCCGTGGTGCTGAAGTCTCTCTCTCGCTCTCTCTCTCTGCTCCGCTGCTCCCCCTGTTGGCTGTACTTGGATGTTCAGGCCCAGAGTGATCCAGTATAATGTTGTTGAACACAGATCTTACTGTGTATGTGCTTTCTCTCTCTCTCTCTCTCTCTCTCTCTCTCTCTCTGTGTGTGTGTGTGCGTGCGTGCGTGTGTGTCTATAGTTTGTGGTCATGTGCACGTGTGTCTGTTAATGTTTAATGAGCTATCTAATTAAATGCAGTTCTTCCCAGAATGCAAAGCAAGGTTCCTATAGGTCATTATCCTCTCTCTCGGTACATCTGAATCACATGAACACACTCTCTCCTCTCTTTCTACTAAACACACGCCGGCTGTCACACACTTACTGTACAGTACAGTACAGCTACAACATTTATGTTCTTTATGTACTGCACAACTACTGTATGTAATTAACACCTATAAGTAAAGGGTTGCATTTCCTAGACCTTATTTTATTATAATGTTCTCGAGATATGTGAAGTACAGACTGACGGGCGTACAGGGATTTCGTGCATTTATTGTAAGATGTTTTGTGTGGAAAATAGGATAGGATAATAGGATAAATAACTTTTAATGCTTCACCCAGCAGCACGTTCCTCAGATGGCTCAGATAGATGAGAGCACTTGGCTGCGGCCGCCCCTATTTTGGCGTGCCTGTAGGCCAAGCCACCTAGAACAGGGTTTGTCTGTCTGAATGTTTAATAAATAGAAAATACATTTTCAGGTAGGTGACAAAATCAAATTTTGTCTGCTGATTTATTTGTGTCATCACTTCCAATTTCACGTGTTTAATCTGTATCATCAGCGAACCGTTCCGTACCCGAAACCACCTTGGGAGGTAGTCTCGGGTCCGATTGCTGCGGAGTCGGGAACGGAACGCGGCAGTGTGAATCCATCCGTACCAAGAGAAGGAAGTGGACTGCTAATCATATATCATTTATATATTTTTTATAATGACGCATTATTTTAGCTGGGTTATACCTTCTCATAGTTCTACTTGAATGTTGACAAGAAATAATAATCCTGCTAGTGTTTGAGTAGCGCGAGCCGTGAAAAATAATAAAGAAAAAACACATGTGTGGCGAACGTATTTATAAGGATAAATACACCAAGGATTAGTCCGTGACGTCATACCAAGGATGCGTCCGTGACGCCAATATCATATTAACAGACGACGTTACATTTCGAGGTTTCAAAGACCAGTGCACACACTGCTTTGGTTGTGTATTGTTGATCTGTTGTTATTATAACTCAAGACAACGTCAGGAACACAGTCAAACTTTATTATTCACTCTAGAGTGACTTTTCTTCTGTGAATGACATTCTATCTCCCAAAGCCCCATAGTCCACAGCGCCCCCATGAGGCACATATTTACCATTACTGTTAAATGAAATGGTCTCGAGTCTTGGCCAGTGTGAATGCTGGCCAGCCAAGCGTACTCGGAAACGGTTTGATTCAAACGGATCCAGTGTGAAGCCGCCCTTAGAGAGATGGAGACTCCTGTTACTGAACAAACTCTCAGAAAATCACTTACCTTAAAAAAATATATATAGAAAAAAAATATTGTTTATTAGTGAAGTGTTACTACATCCATTTGTTCAGAGGAGGTGTAGACCATCACCACACTAGACTAGCAGCCAGCCTGCAGCTTCACCACTGAACACCACATTGTGATTAGTGGCTTCATTCACACACGGCACACGTCGAGCCCTATTTTGCGTGTCTTAAGTAACCAGGTCTAACGACTTAATTGAAGACCTGGAGGCGTGAACAATGCTGCTTGGCCACTCAAAATTGCCAAACGGCTTTGGCCACGCCTCCAGGTCTTAAGTTAAGTCATAAGACCTGGTACTTAAGAGGCGCAAAACAGGGCCCATAGTAACTTACTATATCGATACCGTAGTTCAAGATTGGTCAGGGAGGCCATGCCATTATTTAACTCACTTTTTTTTCTTGCCCGTTCTCCTGCTTAATTTGAAGGAAAATATTTCTATCTTTGTCCATTTGTTCGTCCAGCCTTGCAGTACTTCCCTTACTTCTATAATACCATTCTCCATACAGTATAAACGACTTTCTACTTTCTTCTCTCTCTCCGTCTCTCTCCATCTGTCCATCCAGGGGATTGGGAGGCTGATTTTGAAGGAGGAGATGAAGGCAAAATCGGGTTGCTACGACAACGACCAGTGGGGAGGCGGGCGCAACTCTCGCGGCAGCAGCAAGGAGGCGCTGCCAAGCCAGGGATACAACACAATGAACGGCTGTAAGTTGGTGGCGTGGTGAGGACCCACAGCAAGATAGGCAGAGTTAAAAACCCAAGATTGGGCGATTTATTACAAGGACTGACTGGGGAACAAGACTAATACACATGAGGACTGATTAGACATGAGAAACACCTGGGGAAGACGTGCACTTAGAACCATGAAAACTAGAACGAGAACATAGAAATACAAGACCTAGACCTAGACAGGCAAGGTCTGACTGTGACAGTACCCTCCCCTCTAGGGACGGCTCCTGACGTCCCACAATGTCCATGAGGAAGAGGGACACGAGGGAAATGTAACTAACAATGGGCTAGATCACTGGGAAATGAGAGTTCAGGTACTGTAGAAAGGCAGGGAAAGGGGCTGAAAGCCCCTGGAGCATTCTTCCACGTTCTGCCGGACAGGAAAGGGACATAGAACCTGGGGCTGAAGAGATGCTGGACAGTCAGCGCTTCCACAACCAGAACCTCTGAGGAGTGATATCGGAGCCAGCTTACCCAGGACTTTCAGGAGAGACACCAAACAATGACTCGACAAGGACTGACTGGGGAACAAGACTAATATACACATGAGATTACACATGCGAAACACCTGGGGAAGACATGAACATAGAACCATGAAAACTAGAACAAGAACATACAATATAAGTATAACATATAACATACAAGACCTAGACAAGACAGGCAAAGTCTGACTGTGACAGAAAGGCTGAGTGTGCGTGCATACATGCGTGCGTGCGTGCATGCGTGCGTGTATGTGTGTGTGTACATGCTCGTGTTCATGTTTATGAGGGGATGTATTAATATTGAGGTTGTAGACATTTAGAAATAGTAGAATAATAGAACAGTGGAAAGAAAGAAAGAAAGAAAGAAAGAAAGAAAGAAAGAAAGAAAGAAGGAAAGAAAGAAAGAAAGAAAGAAAGAAAGAAAGAAAGAAAGAAAGAAAGAAAATAGAAGTCTTAAGGTCCTTACACACCGGGGCGATATTTTTCATGCGAATAATACGTTTTTTTTTAAAACCTTATAAAGTCAATGCAAGCTTCCACACCAGTTTCGCGGAGCGAAAAAAGCGTCTTTTAATTATTCGGAACGAGTCCGAATTTTGAGTATATTCGCATATTCGCCGGTGCGTAACCGCCTTTAGGGGGAGACAGTGGCAATACAACAGAGCGTATTAGAGCAGCAGAGACAGAGGGAGGCACAGAGGGAATTGAAATAAATGGTAAGGAGAGAAGAGATTTAGAGAGATGGAGCGTGTTGGGGAGAGAGAGAGAGAGAGAGAGAGAGAGAGAGAGAGAGAGAGAGAGAGAGGGAGAGGGAGGGAGGCTAAAGCAATTTGGAACAGGTCAGAGAAGATGTATGACTCCGAGGTGGAGAGGTAAATCAGGGTGAGGGGAAAGGAGAGGAGGAGGAGAAGAATAATAAGTAAAGTGAAAGGAAGAGACGAGAAGGTGCAGGAGCTCTGCACCGTGTGATAGAGTGTGGCTTCACGGTGAGCATGGGACTTTTTAACCCATTAAGACCGGGAACGCATCCGTGTGTCATTTTTAGGATTTCTTTGGGCTATTGAGCTTTTCAAAAATAGCTCTACAAGCTCTACAAGCTCTATGAGCTTGTATATCTGCTATTTTTTTAAAAATCGTGAAAATGTTGTACTATAAATATATATTTATATTTTTTAAAGCGAACATTTTTAACTCAAATCTTTGCTTCTGGGGGATCTACATTATGTCTTCTAAGTCCTAACAGTTATATATATATTTTTTTAAACTCATGTTGCTATAGTATCAGGGGTTCCCAAACGTTTTCATGTCAAGGACCAACCAAAATGATACGTATTTGGCCGCGGGCCCCCATCTCAAAATATCTTGTTCCAGGGACCCCCAGAAGCAAACGTTTGAGTAAAAAAAATGTTCTCTTAAAAAAAAAAATACATTCAAAGATTTGCACAAATTTTCAGAATTTTTCAAAAAATATTTTTGAATAGCCAAAGAAATCTTTGAAATGACACAAATGATGCTTTCCCGGTCTTAAAGGGTTAATACGTCCTGTAAGGCCTGTGCTCATCCTCTCTGCCTCAGATGTAGTTTAGAGACGGCTGGTCTCTGTCTCCCTGTACGCCCCGGCGGCGGCGTGTGTGTCGGCACGCCTCGTTGGTGGTGCTAATGCCTGATAAAACACACCTCATGCAGGTGTAAAGACGCACCTGAGACCAGTGGTGGAAAAAGTACTCACGTTTTTCACTTAAGTAAAAGTATCGATACTGTTCAATGTAGAAATACTACAAGTGAAAGTCCGGAATTCAAAATTTACTTGAGTAAAAGTGCAAAAGTATTGGTATCAAAATGCACTCATTACGCAGAATGTCCCATTTCATACGTTTTTAGATGTATAAAAATCTTTTGAAAATAGCCGATCTACAAGCTCACAATCGCGATGCATTGTGAGCTTGTAGATCGGCTAGTTTCAAATGTATATACTGTAGGGCTGAAGTGGTTAATGTATGTTTTGTAATAATAATCAAAATCTACTAAGTAAGTAGAAACTAAAGTTTTCAAATAACTGTGGTGGAGTAAAAGTATAATATTTGCCTTTGAGATGTAGTGGAGTAGAAGTAAGAGTAAAGGTCATTACACACCGGCGATTATGCGAATATACGCAAAATTCGGACTCGTTCCGAATAAATAAAAGACGCTTTTTCGCTTCGCTTTTTCGCTTTTTCGCTTTTTCGCTCCGTGGAAGCTTGCATTGACTTTATAAGGTTTTATAAAAAAACATATTATTCGCATGAAAAATCGCCCCCGGTGTGTAAGGACCTTTAGAGTACTTGAGTAAATGGCCCTCGCACTGCAGGCAGAGCCAGTGGCGTAACGGAGGGGTAGCAGGCGATGCGGTGCGGGGGGGCCACCAGCAGGGGGGGCCCCGCCTGCGCTGATACAAATATTTTTACAGCAAAAAAAAAGAAAAAAGTTGATTTATATTGGTCAAATAGAACCGAATTAGACCGAATTAGACCCAAATTCGCGCACGCGCGCAGGTTGTGCGCGCACATGCACGCGCGCGCGTGGGCCTCACGTGAAACTCCCGCGGGGAGGCCCCGCGATTCTGCGTTACGCCACTGAGGCAGACAGCATGGATTGGAACTTCAAACATGATAGGATCACTAAAGTGCACGCGTTCATATTCAAAGGTCGCCAAAAATAAGTAAACACAACTGGATTACAATTTGGACAGAAGACCATTAACCACGTAAAAGTAACCAATCTACAAGCTCACAATGTGCTGTGTTGTGAGCTTGTAGATATGCTATTTTTGGCTAATGTCCCCCCCCAGAATATAGACACTGGGGTTCAAGTGGTTACTATGCAGACAAAATCATTTTTTTCCCCAGAGAAGCCAGTTAAAGCCTTATTTGTACTATACTTCGTGCGTCTCGATGCTACACGTTTTGAGCTTGTAAATCGGCTGTTTTCAACGTGCAACACCGGTGCGGGACACGGGCATCCAACACTCGCACATGACGAAGTATTATAGTATATCGTTTGCTGTCGGGTGGATACCTTGTACAGTATGTCCAAAACCATTCCTTTTTTTATTATTATTTTTACAATAATGATGATTTTGTGAGCCTGTTGTAGGCAATTTTCACTGCTTCTGTGTGACACTCTTGCATGATGAACTACTGTATAAGGCATTCATTTACAAAAAAAAACGTAAAAAGTTGACGTATGAAGATTACAACGCTTCTGCCCGACAGCAACTCTATACTGCATAACAGGCTTTAACCCATTAAGACCGGGAACGCATCTGTGTGTCATTTTTAGATATCTTTGGGCTATTCAAAAATAGCAGATCTACAAGCTCATAGCGCGGCACCGAGTGCCGCGCTATGAGCTTGTAGATCTGCTATTTTTGGGAGAAATCGTGGAAAATTGTTTTGTAACTCAAACCTTTGCGTCTGGGGATTCTACAAATGTCTTCTAAATCCTACCAGTTTTTTGAAAAAACGTATGTTGCTATCAAAAATGATATGTATTTGGCCGTGGACCCCCATCTCAAAATATGTTGTTTCAAGGCCCCCCAGAAGTTGTATCAGAGTAAAAAGAATTCGCTTTAAAAAGTATATATTCAAAGATACACAAAATGTTCAAGTTTTTTCGAGTGCCGCGCTATGAGCTTGTAGATCTGCTATTTTTTTTAATAGCCAAAGAATTCTAAAACTTACACACAGGTGCGTTCCCCGGTCTTAATGGGTTAAGAAGCACTGATGCAACGCAACCTCCAAGGATATTGATAGCACATTTACAGAAGAGGTGCATCTAGTAAACACCAAAGCCTCTCCACCCTGGCAGCGAGTAGCAATATGCTCTGCTCCGTGAATTTACAGCACATTACATATTTTTTATAGTGCGCCGCTCGTGGGGAAGGTTTAATGTGTGTTTATGTTTATGCGGCTGCGGCGTTTCCCAGTGGTGCTGATGTTTAATAGATGACCCTTGACAGCTGGCCCCGTTTTCATCATCTCAGGCCGTCTCACGGCACCCTATACCTACACTCTGCACGCTTTGCTGTACGTGTGAACGGTTGCCTACCCGGCCAGCCTGCACTTACACGCACACGCACCACCAGTGTGAAGTAACTGAGTACATTTACTCAAGTACTGTACTTAAGTACAATTTTGAGGTACTTTTACTTTACTGGAGTATTTCCAATTGTCTATACTTTTACTTCTACTCCACTGCATCTCAGAGGCAAATATTGCACTTTTGCTCCACTACAATTGTTTGAAAACTTTAGTTACTAGTTACTTTGCAGATATAAATTATTACATTATAAAACATACATTAACCACTTTAGCCCTATTTTATAGCTGGGCTATTTGAAAATAGCCTATTTACAAGCTCACAACGCACGTTGTGAGCTTGTAGATCGGCTATTTTCAAACATTTTAGTATACTTAATTCACTTTTGGTACTTTAAGTACATTTTGATATTCCGGACATCTACATTGCAGTATTGATACTTTTACTTAAGTAAACATTATAGTATTTTTACACCACTGATACGCACGCATGCATGCACGCACGCACGCACTCACGCACGCACGCACGCACGCACGCACGCACGCACGCACGCACGCACGCACGCACGCACGCACGCACACACACACACACACACACACACACACACACACAGACCCACTCCATCGTCCCTTGTGACTCCCTCTTTCTCCCTTTTTCTTTGCACGTGGGTGAGTGTACAGTATGTGTGCGCGTGTGTGTGCACAGCGTTTGTGGAAGTTGGTGAATTGTTGTTCAAAGGTTAACGTTTCTTTTATCTCTCCTTTTTCTCTCTCTCTCTCTCGCCGCCTCTTTTCCCGCTCTCTCCCCCTCCCCCCTCTATTTCTCCCACTATATCTCCATCCGTCTCCCCCCCCCCTCTCTCTCCAGCTCCCAGGTCCGTGCACAGTGCTGACAGTGGTGAGTGTTCTGATCTCTGAGGTCATCACAAGGATGACATAAGCGATGCTCTTCTCTCTCTGATCCCCTCATCCTGCCCTCTCCATTGTGCAAGGGCTTTAGAGATCGCTGTCAGGGCGCACGCACGCACGCGCGCACACACATACACACACACACACACACACACACACACACACACACACACTATATTCTGTAAACGCAGAACACAGACCCTCAATATTTTGTTTTCCTTTTTATGGTTCCTTCCTTCTGTTCATGCTGACCCTGTTATTCTGGTATTATGGGATGTGCATGACGCCCTCCCTACAGAACTCCTCCATACATTGTCCATTCAGACTGCACTGTAAATGTCACATCTATAGGTGACACTGGAACAGTGTTGATTTCGTCGACTAAAACTATGACGAAAAATGTTCGTCGACTACCTTTTTTCACAGATGAAAACTAAATAAAAACGAAATAAAAACTAAGTTTTGATGACTAAAACTAAGACCAAATACTGTATATTGACAATTTTGTCAACAAACTAAAACTAGACTAAAATGTTAGTGAGGGAGTAGTGGAGAAGAGATCCAGTAGAACCAAAAGACAAGTCATTTTATGTTTGGTTAAGCTGCGACGCGTTGTGAGCTTGTAGATCGGCTATTTTCAGCATGCAACCAAGTGTAAAATCAGCCATTACGACCCCATCAAGGCCTGCCACGATACATTTTAGTCGACTAAATCAACCGTCGTTTTAGTCGACTATAATCTTATGATATTTAGTCGACTCAAACTAGACAAAAACTAAAACATTTCTGAAGACTAAAATATAAACTAATTAAACTAAATGGAATTTTATTCAGAAGACTGTGACTAAAACTAAATCAAAATTTGCTGTCGAAACTGCACTGGAATCACCAGCGCTCACACAAATATCCTTTACTGTAGGTACCTTTTAATTAAGCCATACTTTTTATTTTTAGAAATGAAATGAGAAACTAGTACATCTACAAGCTCACAGTGTTGTTGTTGTTGTTTTTAATTTTTTGTAAATTGTCACCTATGTCACTACTTGCCCACAATAGTGAGAACAGGTTGAAAGTGGTTATTTAGGCACGGGCAGCATACGTCCATTATGCTGATGGTGCTTCATTAAATAATGGTGATTCTTGTGTTTTGAATGAACTCTTCTGAACCGTGCACCCCGCTGAAGAAAGAACTTTTTGAAACTTGAAACCTTGCATCCGCTTAAGTTATAAAATCTATAGGTGGCCACGTCTCCACTCTTTAATGAGAGGGCCTTTGCAGGTGCCAAATGCAGTTTAGTGCAGCAGCTCGCATATTGCATCGTAGGAACGCACACACATACACGCACGCACACACGCACGCACTCACACACACATTATTTCTGCTGCATCACTGTGTTTGATTCTGGCTTTGACATCACTGTGTAATTGAATTTTCCTCAACACTAGAAAGGCACAGTGGGGGGAGGGGGGGGGTGGGGGGTGTTAAACATAGAGGGAAAAGAGGGAGAAATTGGGAAAGAGAGTGGGTGTGCGAAAAACTGTGAGAAACATGAGAGGATGAAAGAACGAGCGACAGAGAGGCAGATAGGAACAAAGGGAAGTGGGCTAGATGTAGGAGAGAAGGATGGAAATGAGGATAGAGCAGAGAGGGCAAGAGAAGAGAGAGAAGAGTGGGGTGTTTAACATGCCTCTGTTGCCCCCTGCTGCTCCAGTTGTGGAATTGCACGTCTTCTCTCTTGAGCATTATTTAGGCAGCAGAGTGAAGAGAGATGTCATTATAATGATTATAATGATATAATGATGAAATATTGTGACAGTATGTTAAATGTCAAAGTAGTAAAATATGCCCTGAATACAAGGTGCTAGCTGGGTGAATAGTAACAATGTAGTTTAAATTCTACATAGGGGTGCCCTGGACCACTGGTCTAGTGGGCATCATATGGCCGTCGCACGTAACCTGAATTATTTACTAAATATTTCTTTGCCCTTTTGTGTCTGTGTGTGTGTGTTTCTCCAGACCTAATATTGCAAACGTGGATCCCGAGATCCACATAATTAGACTTTTCAGTATTTAAAAATATATGTAAAATATATAGTCTATTTTTCTGCTATAGTGTTAAGGAGCAGCATGTCATATACACACATACTTACTGTAGATTCATACAGTAGAATAGAATCCTGTAATAAACCTACAGAAAAGTAAAATAAACTCAGTCCAACAAAATGTCTTTTCCCGCCATAACTACAAGAACGAGACCACACACACACACACACACACACACACACACACACACACACACACACACACACACACACACACACACACACACACACACACACACACACACACACACACACACACACACACACACACACACACACACACACACACACACACACACACACACACACACACACACTCACACACACACACCACAGAACACTTGAGACATGCTTTGTTCCCAGTGAAGAGAACAACTTGTTGATGTTCTAGTCCTCATAGTTGTGTGTGTGTGTGTTCATGTTTGTGTTTCTTCCCACAGACTCCTACATCTCCAAATCTGCCTCGTTGCCAGGCTACGGGAAATCGGGACTGAATCGGGTTGGTGAACACTATTGTACTGTGTGTGTGTGTGTGTGTGTGTGTGTGTGTGTGTGTGTGTGTGTGTGTGTGTGTGTGTGTGTGTGTGTGTGTGTGTGTGTGTGTGTGTGTGTGTGTGTGTGTGTGTGTGTGTGTGTGTGTGTGTGTTTATTTGTTTGTGTCTATGTGTGTGTGTATGTTTATAAGAGAGAAAGACTGTGTAACACTGTATGTATATGTTTGTGCAGCTTTGTGTGTACTGTGTATGTGCTTGTGTGTACAGTATGTGCATGTGTATCTGCATACATTTTGTGTGTGAATTTTAAATCGTCCTTTTTCTTTGAGTAATGTTTATATATTTTCAGTACCAGTTAACTGGAGTATTTCCAATTTTCAATACTTTTACTTCTACAATTATTTGAAAACTTTAGTTACTAGTCACTTTACAGATATAAATGATCATATTATAAAACATATATTAACCACTTTAGCCCTATTTTATACCTAGGCTATTTGAAAATAGCTGATCTACAAGCTCACAACACGTACTGTAGCATCGCGTTGTGAGCTTGTAGATCTGCTATTTTAAAACATTTTAGTACCTTTACTTTTGGTACTTTACGTATATTTTGATGCCAATACTTTTGTACTTTTACTCAAGTGACATTTTGAACTCAGGCCTTTTACTTGTAACAGAGTATTTTTATATTGTGGTATTGCTATTTTTACTAAATATCTGAGTACTTCTTCCACCATAAATGTGTGGTTTTTCAGCAGACTGGGAGTGCTGGCGGAGACTATTACCAGTACGACAGTAATAACACTATTAACTGGCAGATCAGAGGTCAGTGTTCACCAGAAAACTTGAACATTTTGATATTTTCTACATAAAACATGTTGTCTTTTACCATAGAAAACACACAATATAATTCTTCTCTTCTTTTCTCTTCTCTTCTCCTTTTTCTTTCAGAGTACAAGGTAAGTTATTCTGCCAAATAGGGGCACAACCAGTTAACAACTTAAAATAATCTATTTAGATAAAATCATCGATTTTTATTAATAGCAAAAATAGCAGATCTACAGGCTCACAGCACGTTACATCATGAAGTTTTGTATATTTATATAAATATTTTTAAGTGCTTCTCGACCATTCGATTAATCGGAAAAGTCATCCATAGAGTAATCGGTACGAAAGTAATAGTTGCAGGCCTACTGCCAACTGTGCTGAACTGTCACAGGGCCAAGCTGCTGTTAGCGCTCATAAAGAGCCGTGCATTCCGTGAGAAGGGATAATGGAAAGCACAATCTAATTACATTCATAAAGTACAGTCTTCTGACTGACTGACAGCGCTATCACCCGCGTGCATTAAATGAACCACCAACATTCAGCCACATCCACCTCGGCCCGATGTGGGAGTGAACGGTACTTACGGTAGAGACAACAGCAAAGCATGATGGATCGCTCTCCAATTATAGTGTAATGTAAGAGCCAATGTTAATCGGCCCCCCACACACACACGCCCGCACACACACACGCACACTCGCTTACTCGCTTACTCTCTCATTCATAAAGTCACTTTAGCTACAAAGCAGTGTTGATTTCGTTGACTAAAACTATGACGAAAAATGTTTGTCGACTACCTTTTTTCACTGACGAAAACGAAATAAAAACAAAATAAAAACTAAGCTATGATGACGGAAACTAAGAAAAAATATATTGACAATTTCGTCAACAAATAAAAACTAGACTAAAAATGTTGTTGTGGACTAGTGGAGAAGAGATCCAGTAGAACTAAAAGACGTGTCATTTTACGCTCGTTTGCGCTCGGGTGTTGCGCTCTGAAAATAGCAGATCTACAAGCGCACAACGCGTTGCAGCGCGACGCGTTTTGAGCTTGCAGATCGGCTATTTTCAGCATGCAACCGAGTGTAAAATCAGGCATTACGATGGCATCAAGGCAACGCCAAAATACATTTTAGTCGACTAAATCAACTGTAGATTCAGTCGACTATAATCTTATGATATTTAGTCGACTAAAACTAAACTAACAGTAAAACATTTCAGATGACACGAATATGACTAAAACTAAATGGAATTTGATTCAAAAGTCTATGACTAAAATCGAATCAAAATGTGCTGTTAAAATCAGCACTACTACAAAGCACTAGTTGCTTTACAAGCATTGATCTCTCTCCATATCATACCCCCTATCTCTGTCTATGTCTCTCGCTCTCTCTCTCTCTCTGTCTGTCTGTCTGTCTGTCTGTCTGTCTCTCTCCCTTCCTCCCCATATGAAGGAACTCTATGATAAAGTGATATGAGCAATATTAAGCAGTAGGTCTCTCTGTCTTTGTCCAGATCTACCCGTATGAGGCCCTGGTGGTCCATGTCAGAGGTCCACAGCGTCTTCCTAGTGATGCTGACAGAGCCAGACTGGAGGTAGGGACGGACACAGTGGACACTCAATACTAGAAATCCAGTGGACATTCATTACTAAAGACATGGTGGACAGCAGTGGTGGAAAGTAACTAAGTACATTTACTTAAGTGCTGTACTTAAGTACAATTTCGAGGTATTTGTACTTTACCTGAGTACTTCTACTCCACTACATCTCAGAGGCAAATATCGTACTTTTTCTCCACTACATTTATTTGAAAACTTTAGTTACTAGTTACTTTGTAGATTTTTATTAGCCTATATATATTTCGACCATTTGAAAATAGCCGATCTACAAGCTCAGAATGCGTCGCATTGCGACGCATTCTGAGCTTGTAGATCGGCTATTTTCAAAAGATTTTTATACATTTAAAAACTTGAAATGGGACGTTCTGCATAATGAGTACTTTTACTTTTGGTACTTTAAGTACATTTTGATGCAAATACTTTTGTACTTTTACTCAAGTACATTTTGAATTCCGGACTTTTACTTCTAAGGGCGCGCTCCCACCAAGAGTTGGCTGGCCGCTGTTAAACGCAGGTTGTGCGCGGCCACAGTTTTTTGCAGCCAGCGGATTCTAAAAAACGGGAGTGTCGCGCCTGTCACTCACTTTCAGGAGCCTCCCCCCGCACCGCCTGTGCCTGCTGCCTTGAGCACCATGTTGCTTCCTGAGTCTTGAGACGGTCTGCCTTCGACTCACCCGATTGGACAGAGGGAGAAAATCAGCGCCTGCCTCCAGCAGTTTTATGCTTAGTCGCGGAGAGCAGATAAACGCAAGGTCTGCGCGACTAGCGGAAAAATCTGCTCTTGCGTGAATCAACGCATTTGCATTGACAATGCATTGGCAGATTCTGCAAACAGCGGCCAGCCAACTCTTGGTGGGAGCGCGCCCTAACAGAGTATTTCTATATTGCAGTATTGATACTTTTACTTAAGTAAAACATTTGAGTACTTTTTCCAGTCATTAATAGGGAGATGGTAAACATTCATTCTCCTTGTCTCTCTCTCTCTCTCTCTCTCTCTCTCTCTCTCTCTCTCTCTCTCTCTCTCTCTCTCCCCCCCCCCAGCGTCATCTGTCTCCAGAAGAGTTCTACAGAGTGTTTGGGATGCCCATGTCTGCCTTCGACCATCTGGCTCAGTGGAAGAAAAACGAACTGAAGAAGCAGGTCCGACTTTTCTGAGCAGACAGCAGCAGCACGGCTGTCTGACCTGCTGCAGGTTCTACCACCGTTTTGATAGCCTTCATACCTTCACACGAAGGCCTATACCTGATCCAACGTGACTCTGGCCTGCCGCAGGTTTCTATTGTACCATTTTGATAGCCTTCATACCTTCACAAGAAGGCCTATACCTGATCCAACACGACTGCCTGGCTCGACAGAGCTACATAAAAATTGGTGCCGCTCCCCTGATGCCTCCTGAGCCGAGTGACCCACGGGAGACCTACTGTTTGATATAGCCTCCTACTCCAAGGGACGAGTGTCACAGTAAGGCCTACCTATACACAGATCAATTGTCAAGCTCAGAGGAACTATTTTCAAATGATCTGGTAGCACCATTCCTCTGCAGAAACGAGAGTTGTGTCACCCATCGAAAAGGCTTCTGTTTGATGAAGCATCCTTCATAGCTGGGTCAAGCCTCAAACCACGCTCAACCGTTTGGCTCTGTGGAAGAGGATCTCATTGGATAAATATGCTGCAGTAAGACAAGACAAGAGCAGAACCGTTTGACCTATTGTTGGTCTAATGCTTGGTTGCCTTCACTAAGGAAAGGCTTTCATTAGGATGACAGACCCAGTCCAAACCAACTGCTCTGCTCATGGGAAGAGGTACTGGATTAAACATAAAAACTGCTACTATTCCTCTGTTTTAGAGGAGAACTGTCTGACTAATCACACATGGACTGTAAATAGTCAACACTGCACAGGTTCTGTCCATACCAGGTCAGCTGAGCAACAAGAAGGTCATTCGTCTGATCAGACCACAACTGCAAGACAAAATTACTTGTGTTTCATCATTGCTTCATCATTAAATTACCTTGGCTGGGTACACAGACAGCTAGATCAACAGACAGACAGAAAGCAGGAAACAAAAAGACAGGCAGGTAGACACACAGACAGGAGGCAGACAGACAGACAGAGAGGGAGGCAAGAAGACGGCGTGTTACTTGCAGAAAAGAGCTGATCGATGCAACGTGTTATTAGCTTGTAGATTTGCTGTTTTTGGCAAGCGACACCACCGTACTATGAACTATAAATTAGGCTCGCCACATGAACCCTAGCGTCCCTATTCTGGGGGCGAACATTAGGGGAAAATAGGCGATCTACAAGCTCACAACGCGCTGAATTGCGACGTGTTGGTAACTCGTAGATTAGCAATTTTTTGGCAAAGAGATTTGGTGTAGAGGGGGGGGGGGAAGGAGTGGACCAAGGATAGAGCCCTGGGGGTCTCCGGTATATAGGGTTGAAGTGGTTCAGTGGCTCGAGTCCAGGCTGTGTTGGCTGCCTTAACCTTATCCTACCAGCAGATGGCAGCATGTCAACATAACCAGCAGGGTGGGATCCACTTCTGATCCACAGACTGACTGATATGATAAACAGCCTGGACATACAGATCATACAGACAGGTAGGCAGATAGACAGACAGACAGACATACAAATTAGACAGACAGAGAAGCAGTCCAGATAGACAGACAGGCAGGCAGCTCAGTGACAGGAAGACAGACCAACTGATAGACAAAACTGAGCGTTTATCATACATACGCAGACACCATAGTTCTACAGCAACGCATCATCTTATGGTTCAAGACAGGCAGTGTCGTTCTGAGTGTGTTAAAACGAATGATCTGACCGCCAGAGGGGATTTATATTGTAGGAAAAAACTGAAACCAAAGCAATACTGTTTCCTTGTTGTTTATTTATTTAATTTTTTTGACTGAAATGTGCATTTGTGTTTTCTTTTTGAAGCCATATCAGCGGGGCTAAACGTTCTCTGCTAAGCCTGGAGTGGATTGAGTTAGTGTTTCACAATCTGGGGACCCATTCGGTAAAAAAAATAAAAAAAAATCTGTCTTGAGAGATTAAATATCTCATATTGTGACATTGCAGAGGGTCAAGTTTACGACATACGTTATGATTGAAGGCCACGATGAATGACAGCTTGCAACGTGGTGGCCATTGGCCCTTGGCCCTTGGCAGGCCCTTTAGCGCTCGGCGCTCGGGTGCCAGGCGTCTCTCGCTGTCACCAGCACCACATGCACCACAGGAGATGAGTATCCACTGTGTGATTACACCGAAGGGTTAAACCACATAATAGCAACCACCACCCTCGCTATGACTAAAGTTGTAATCTGAATGAACTGTGACATGATGGGGCGTGGAGGCTCACAGGAGTTTGTAAAGGAGTTGTTTTTGGCTGAATGGGAAACAAACAAACAAACAAAAAACAGAGAAAAATAGTCCACGTACTAGAACAATCCATTCATGTTTCACTCTTAGTTTTAAGTTGAGGAAAATAAGGGGGGAAAAATGTGCTATTGTCAGCCACGGTTACTAAGTTGTACTCCACCTTGTGATGGTGTTGCACGCTGAAAATAGCAGACCTACAAGCTCACAACACATTGCCTCTGTGACATGTTGTGAGCTTGTAGGTCGGCTATAGTCAGAGTGCGACACCGTCATACAGTGGAGTATAAGTTGGGCTTCGAGCCCGAGCCTCAGAATAGAAGCTGGGATGCTGTTCCC
>NC_137609.1:42739619-42744619 GCF_963280865.1 Gymnoscopelus braueri | reverse complement strand
TTTGTAACGGTTATAGACTATACAGTATAGTTCCGATCCATCGGTTCAAACATTAATTCCAGCCCCAGGACGGAGCGCATCTGTCCGGGTAGACAGCACTACAGTAGCCCCTATAGATTGGCTGATAATATTAATACATGCATTACATTACATATACACAGACATAGATCACACCCATGCCCTCCCGGTGTAATCTATGTCTGTGTATATATACGTACAGCATATGATAGATGTACAGTATTAATGTGATATTAATATATACACAGCGATAGATCACATCCATGCCCTCCCCCGGGGGAGGGCATGGATGTGATATATGGCTGTGTATAATGTACGTATTCAAAAGATTCAAGATTGCTGTATTAGTCATTTGTTTTCCATCTGCAAGCAGCTTTCGGGGGGAAAAAGTCCTATAGTTAAAAACAGTAGAGATTCATAAAATAATAAATAAGCGTAGAAAAAATATTTAATCTAAATAAATAAATCCTAAAACTAGAAACTAGAAGAATTCATATCATAATGGCTGTGGCTGTGTATATTATGTATTCATATCACAGCCATTCTAGGGGCTGCTACAGATTACAGTATGAGCGCGTGTATGATGTCATCCACACCTCCACAGTGTGAGGGGATGGAGGGGAGGGTCCTGAGGTATTCAACAGGTATCACACAGTGATGATGCAAGCGGATGCTCATAGTGGAAGCTGCTTGCTGCCCCGTTGGAAGCTGAGCTGCTGGAGCTGAATGGCAGCTCTGTGCTCAGACTGGTGGTGGCTGGAAAGGGGAGGAAACAATGTCGTGTATGCAGTGCATGCTAGGCAGGTCGCATTAAAAATAAGTACAAATAAATAATGTATAATATAATTTAAAAAAGATAATAAATGAATACTTAATTAAATAAATGATGTATAATGTAATTAAAAAATAAGATAAATAACTAATAACTAATATACAGTATATGAGATAGGCTTTGAGTGGGATATGTATTAACGCAGTTGCAATATGTAATATGTATGGGATATCTGTCTATCGATCAATCGATCGATCAATCGATCGATCGGGGCAGCAGTGGCTCAAGAGGTAGAGAGGATCCAGGTTCGATCCCCGGTCCTCCTGGCTATGTGTCGAAGTGTCCTTGAGCAAGACACGTGTGTGTGTGTGCGTGTGCGTGTGTGCGTGCGTGTGTGCGTGCGTGCGTCCGTGTGCGTGCGTGTGTGTGCTGCGTGCGTGCGTGCGTGTGTGTGCGTTTGTGTCTGTGTGTGTATGTGTGTGTGTGTGTGTGTGTGTGCGTGTGCGTGTGCGTGTGCGTGTGCGTGTGCGTGTGCGTGTGCGTGTGCATGCGTGCGTACACACACACACACACACACACACACACACACACACACACACACACACACACACACACACACACACACACACACACACACACACACACACACACACACACACACACACACAGCCCTCTCCCTATCGCTGTCATAAACCTTGACCTCCACCATGGCTCCTTTACTCTTCCCCTTTCCTCTTCCCCTTCCTCTTCCTCTTCCTCTTCCTCGGGCTCTCCCAGCCTCTCTTCCTTCCTCCTCCTCCTCCTCCTCCTCCTCCTCCTCCTCCTCCTCCTCCTCCTCCTCCTCCTCCTCTCTCTCCTCTGTCTCATAAAAAGAAAACTCCCTAGACCTTCCTCACACAACTACTCTTTGTTTCTTTTCTTTTTTCCCCTCCTTCCCCAGTCCGGTGTATTTCACAGCCAGGGACTCAGTCAGCAGGCCCAGCTTTTCCCACACATTCAGCCTTTCATAATAACACAGTTCTAAGCCGTGGGTGGAAAGTAACTAAGTACATTTCCTCAAATACTGTACTAAAGTACAATTTGAGTTCCTTTAACTATACATAAATGTTTATACATTATCCTCCACTACATCTCAGAGGCAAATATTGTAGGACGTTTACTCCACTACAATTATACACGTTTTTATTATTTAATATTTTTTAGCCCATTAAAACCTGAGGCAAATTCTACAAAATGTCTTCTAAATCTTAACAGTTTTTTTTTGTGCAAAAACCTATGTTGCTACATCAGTGGTTCTCAAGCTTTTTCATGTCATGGACCCCCAAAATTATATGTATTTGGCCGCGAACCCCCATCTCAAAATATGTTGTTCCAGGGATTTTTTTTAGAGCTTGTATATCTGCTATTTGTGAATAGCCAAAGTGTAAACTAATGCATTTTTTGGCTCAAATCTTAAAATGACACAAATGTGTTCCCGGTCTTAATGGGTTGAATAATTGATTAAATGTATTAGTTTGATTAACTCATCAATTTACCAAACCCTGACTTCAGTATCAGGGTTTGGTGAGTGAAAGTAGTTGGCGTCAGGTCTTCCCCTGTGTCATGTTGTGTACAATTTTACAGCTGCTGTGTAATGAGATGCAATTTGTATATAATAATAATCTCACACTGCCTGGAAAAACATCAAACAAAGATTAGAAAGGCAAGGCAATTTGTGTGTTTGCGCATATACAGTATACGTGCACGTCTGTTTGCGTGCACGTGTCTAGTCAGTGTGACTGTGCACGTCATCTGAATGTCCAAAACACAGTAATCTCCACAATTTATAAATAGAATGATTGTCCTTGTTGTACAGCAGGTCACTATATGCATAAGAATGTCCACTCAAAAAAAAACGCGAGTCTTGGTAACACCGCGGCATTGTGGGTTTTTGACTACCCCTTCATAATATGCAGTGATAAATGTTTTACTTAAGTAAAAGTATGAATACTGCAATGTAGAAGTACTCTGTTACAAGTAAAAGCCTGGAATTAAAAATGTACTTGAGTAAAAGTACAAAAGTATTGGTATCAAAATGTACTTAAAGTACCAAAAGTAAAAGTACTAAAATGTTTGAAAACAGCAGATCTACAAGCTCACAACGCGTCGTGACGCGTTGTGAGCTTAGGTATGAAATAGTGCTAAAGTGGTTAATGTATGTTTTATAATGTAATATATTTATTTCTGCAAAGTAACTAGTAACTAAAGTTTTCAAACAATTGTAGTGGAATAAAAGTACAATATTTTCCTCTGAGATGCAGTGGAGTAGAAGTAAAAGTATAGACAATTGGATAGGGTTGTAGGACTCGAGACCGGTCTCGAGTCGAGTCCGCATTTTGATTTACTCGTCTCGTCTCGGTCTCGCCCATGATTTTACTCGGTCTTGACTCGGTCTCGGACTAAGGGACTTGGGACTCTACCCCCACGAGTCCACTTGAGTCCAAGTCACTAAAATGCTAATTTTTTAAAACACATATTATGAGGAGCCCATTCACATTAACATTATAAGAGAGCTGTCTGGTGCTTATGGACAGCTATCAAATAATATATATATTTTTTAAATCTGGTCTCGGTCTCGTCTCGGTCTCGCCTCCTGTCGGTCTCGGTCTCGACTCGACCCCCTCCCTGGCCTTCCGGACTCGGTCTTGACTCGGACTCGCCCCCCCCCTCGGACTTGGTCTTGACTTGGACTCGCTTTAGGTGGTCTCGACTACAACCCTACAATTGGAAATACTCTAGTAAAGTAAAAGTACATCAAAATTGTACTTAAGTACAGTACTTTAGCAAATGTACTTAGTTACTTTCCACCACCGATAATATGCCATCTCCTCTATTTCCTCAACCAGCCGCTATAATCTCAACAAACTGATAAGATGGCTGGAAGAATGCAGGAAGAAATGCAGGCCTGCCATGCCCACCCCACCCGCCAGCTGTTTCTCTGTGAATTCTTCACTAAATCTGTGCAGAGGGGTCTATTTTCGAGTGTCTGAGCGAGCGTGTGTGTGTCTGAATGTGAAGACCCCAGGCTGGGGGCTGACATCATCCGCTGTTTTCCTGAAAAATATGAAGTTTGAAGCAGACTTTTGTCTCTGACATGGGGGGGGGTTAAACCCTGACCCCTGTTTGAAGAGGATGACTGTCTAGAGAGAGAGAGAGAGAGAGAGAGAGAGAGAGAGAGAGAGAGAGAGAGAGAGAGAGAGAGAGAGAGAGAGAGAGAGAGAGAGAGAGAGAGAGAGAGAAGGGGGGTCGAGGGGACATGTGAGAGAAGGAGGAAAGAAGCAGTGGTGGAAAAAGTATACTCACATGTAAAGTAAAAAGTAAAAGTATCAATACTGCAATGTAGAGATACTCTGTTACAAGTGAAAGTCCGGAATTCAAAATGTACTTGAGTACACACACACTGAGTAAGTACAAAAGTATTGGTCTCAAAATATGCTTAAAGTACAAAAGTAAAAGTACTCATTGTGCAGAATGTCCCATTTCACAAGTTCAAAATGTATAAAAAATCTTAAAAAATCAAGCTCACAATGCGTCGCGATGCGACGCATTGTGAGCTTGTAGATCTGCTACTTTCAAATGGCCGAAATACATAGGGCTGAAGTGTGTTTTGCGATAATAATCAAAGTCTAAAAAGTAACTAGTAACTTAAGTTTTCAAAAAACTACTGAAAAGTACTGAAAACTGGAAATACTCCACTAAAGTAAAAAATACCTCAAAATTGCATTTACGTACAGTACTTGAGTAAATGTACTTAGTTACTTTACACCACTGGAAAGAAAGCTGCAAAGCATGAGTGAGGGATGGAGGGGAGGAGAGGCAGAGGGAGGCCGAGGGAAGGGCAGGAGAGACGGGCGTGGAGGAGGAGGAGGAGAAGGAGGAGAAGGAGGCCCCAAAGATCCCCCTCTGGGAGTGTGGGAGAGGCAGGAAGAGGAGGAAGAGGAGGAGTGCTGCACACACAGCACAATCCTGGACATTATAATTCAAATTAACCGCTTGAACCCTGAGCGTCGCTATTATTATGACCACTTGAAGGTTTGACCTCCGACCCCTTGTTTGAAGAGCTTGAACTGGGGCGGGTCAGTGTGGCTGTCAGACATGTTCATTTAACTCTGATCTTTATTAATAATGATAAAAGATAATAACATCTACTAAACCACCACTCCACCAAACA
>NC_137609.1:42702119-42734619 GCF_963280865.1 Gymnoscopelus braueri | reverse complement strand
AGCAACCACGTGTTTCTGCTATCATCCAGACTAGAACAGTTAAGCAACCACGTGTTTCTGCTATCATCCAGACTAGAACAGTTAAGCAACCACGTGTTTCTACTATCATCCAGACTAGAACAGTTAAGCAATCACGTGTTTCTGCTATCATCCAGACTAGAACAGTTAACAGACTAGAACAGTTAAGCAATCACATGTTTCTGCTATCATCCAGACTAGAACAGTTAAGAAACCACATGTTTCTGCTATCATCCAGACTAGAACAGTTAAGAAACCACATGTTTCTGCTATCATCCAGACTAGAACAGTTAAGCAACCACATGTTTCTGCTATCATCCAGACTAGAACAGTTAAGCAACCACATGTTTCTACTATCATCCAGACTAGAACAGTTAAGCAACCACATGTTTCTACTATCATCCAGACTAGAACAGTTAAGCAACCACATGTTTCTGCTATCATCCAGACTAGAACAGTTAAGCAACCACATGTTTCTACTATCATCCAGACTAGAACAGTTAAGCAACCACATGTTTCTACTATCATCCAGACTAGAACAGTTAAGCAACCACATGTTTCTGCTATCATCCAGACTAGAACAGTTAAGCAACCACATGTTTCTGCTATCATCCAGACTAGAACAGTTAAGCAACCACATGTTTCTGCTATTATCCAGACTAGAATAGTTAAGCAACCACATGTTTCTACTATCATCCAGACTAGAACAGTTAAGCAACCACATGTTTCTGCTATCATCCAGACTAGAACAGTTAAGCAACCACATGTTTCTGCTATCATCCAGACTACAACAGTTAAGCAAGGGGTGCCTGCCTGGTGGCTCAGCCAGTTTATTATGCTCCTTGCGTTGTGAGTCGCGAGGACCTGAGTTTGAATCCAACTCCGGCCACATCTTGCATGTCTCCCCTCTCTCTCTCTGCCCTGGGTTTCCTGTCTCTCTCGCATGAAGTGCTTTCTCCTTCTACGACATCTCCAGAGTTGTTGAAAGAGAGGAAATGTGGGGCATCCCGTGTCGTAGAGATAAACACTCGCCCTCCAGAGACCCTGGTTCAATTCCCGGCTGCGGTACCTCCGGCCTGGCCGGACGCTCCAACAAAACACAGTTGGCAGTGTTTGTGTGTAGGAAGCCTGCAGAGGATTGTGTTCTTGTCACTGCACTAGCAACCCCTACTGGTTGGTAGGGGTGCCTGTTCTCCGGGGGAGATTGAGTGCGTGAACCTCCCTCTGTCAAGTGAAAGGAAGCAGATTTTACCATCCGTTATTGGGGTTTTGAACCGACAACTTTTTTAATGAAAGACCTGCTCCACGGTTCTAACTTCTAAAAATATTTAATTAATGAATCTACAAATAAAGTGGTGAGGACCAATTGGAAACTCACGGTGTAGAAGTGCAGATTTTTCCTCTTTTAGTTCTGGCTCAGTTTCCTCTATCCCCCATCTCTCTCTCCCTCTCTCTCTCTCTCTCTCTCTCTCTCTCTCTCTCTCTCTCTCACCCACCCCTTCCCCCTCTCTTTGTCAGCTCTGAGCAAGCAGGATGTGTGTGAGTGTGTCACAGGCTGTAGGAGTGTCAAGGTCACTGGAACAGACACACACACACACACACACACACACACACACACACACACACACACACACACACACACACACACACACACACACACACACACACACACACACACAGGAGAGAGAGAGAGAGAGAGAGAGAGAGAGAGAGAGAGAGAGAGAGAGAGAGAGAGAGAGAGAGAGAGAGTGGTGAGGGATAAGATAATACATTATGTGAAATATCTGCCTCACCATTCAGCTGCTGCAACAGGCAGTAAGCTGAGCACCAAACTCACTGCATGCCTCTTACTAACTGGCCACACGCCTTGGACAATCTGTGTGTGTGTGTGTGTGTGTGTGTGTGTGTGTGTGTGTGTGTGTGTGTGTGTGTGTGTGTGTGTGTGTGTGTGTGTGTGTGTGTGTGTGTGTGTGTGTGTGTGTGTGTGTGTGTGTGTGTGTGTGTGTGTGTGTGTGTGTGTTTGGCATGCGGGACTGGACATGTGAAACATCAGCCCGTGGTTGTGTTGCCTCAGAGTGGCAGGGTGGCTAGAGAGAGGTCATGTGAGGGCTGACCCCTGAAACAGCTGGAGGAGTCTTATCTTTCATTCACATGTTCAATATGCTGCTCCATTGTCACACGTGCATTGAATGAATATCCATAACAGAGTGATAGTTCATCATTTATCTATATATCAGAAGTTTATATTTTCTTTATCACTTGCCCTGTAGCTAATATGTTTTGTTTGTTTCCACTACTGCCTTTGAGGAGCAAACTAAGGCTGCAACAATCAATTATGTTCTCAGCGATTACTCTTTCGATTCTTTTTCTAATAGATTTAAAAAATATAATTATATAAACAAATCACTAAAACCTAAGGCCCTTGAGCAAGACACTGAAGCCCGACCGGCATTGACATAAGTAATGTATTGTAAATGCTCTGTGTGTAGCTTTTTGTCCCCTAACATCCTCATGTGTTTCTTCTGGTCATTCAGCAGCGATGGAGCGTCTGGTGAACGAGCTTGGTGTTCTGTTGAAGATGCTGGAGCTGGAGGCGGTCAGCCCTGCCACCGCAGACAAGATGGCCTCTGTACGCAACCTCCTGGAGACACTGCAGCCCAAAGGTAGAGAGGATGGAGATACTTTAAAAACCTTTATTTAAACAATGCTATCCCAAGACCTGTGTCTTCACCATAGACAGTAAAAAAGTATGGACATCGTTACGCCCATAGACTCTACAGACCGTAAATGAAGCCTGTTTTTCAACTATTTCAAATCCGCCATCTTTCTATATCCTATGCACTTGGAAATGAATGCTATTGGTTGGGCCCGGAGCGGGGGTGGGGAATGAATGCTATTGGTTGTGTAGCTTGTCAATCAAATCATCATAAGGTAGCCACGCCCCTCCTATAGCATACCCTACTTCAGGGCTACTCAACTTAAGATGGCTCAGGGGCCACTCAGCAAAATACCAAAAGTCCAAGGGGCCGCAAGCTAAAAATGACGGTCCTATTGTGGATTTTTCGATTTTGTAACACACACTACGCATTGTTATTGTTATAAGAAAATGTACATTTTGACATCATATTCTTTTCACTGTACCTGTTTATTTTGTGTGTATGTCCAGTGGCATCAGTTCAGCAAAAGCTAAGGTATGGCAAGGTTAGGGTTGCCAACTCCCAGAGATTGAAATAAGGGACACCTAAAAAAATGGGGGTCAAACCCCCCCAAAAAAACGAAATGCATAGAAAACTATGCATTATACCTGTAACAATTGATGTTTGTTTTTGGAAAAAAAATAGCAACCCATATATTTGAACGGAAATGTATATTTTTATCCTGTGCTTTTGTTTGGTTTGACCATGAGGGGCCGCCAAGACGCTGCGTTGGGGCCGCGGGTTGAGTAGCGCTGCCCTACTTTATCATCAATTTTAACATAAATGGGACCATAATTTACCAAAACACATATCATGGTGATTGAAATAAGACGTTAAACTAGCGACTGGAAGCATATAGTATTTACGACAATGTTTATTAAGGTAATAAAATCAAGTGTAAAGTTCAGCAAAAACCCATCCACTTGAATGGCGCTTCATTACTTCTGACACCAGCAGGGGTAAAACAGCGAGACTACAGGCCATT
The DNA here is from genome assembly GCF_963280865.1 of Gymnoscopelus braueri. NCBI lineage: Eukaryota > Metazoa > Chordata > Actinopteri > Myctophiformes > Myctophidae > Gymnoscopelus > Gymnoscopelus braueri. The sequence goes on along the minus strand of NC_137609.1, from coordinate 42,730,920 downwards.
CATATGAACTGTCTCTTCCTATATAGACTCAATTTACAACTCAGAAGCTGGCCCCTTGGTCTTCACACACTATACAATATGTTCATATAACATTCTTACATACATGCAGTACAGCAATCAAAAAAAGTGCTCCAGGCAGGGAGAGAGAGAGAGAGAAGGAGGGAAGAAGGGTACAGGTGTGATAATTCAGTTCCATTACACAGCAAAACCCTTACACTAAAAGTCCTTACACTTGCCTGAAAACATATTTTTTCAAACTGTTGTTTGAGTACATCCACACATGAACTCTATTATGTGACGATAAAGCAACACCATTTTTAGATTTGTAGATTTGTCTCTGCGAATAAAGGCATCAATCTGTCTGAATGAGGTCAATGTGAATAGTTTTGATGTGAAATACTCTCATAAGGCCAGTGATTTTGTTTTAAGTTCACACCACATGACAGTTAATCGCCTCTGAGCCAAGCAAAATGGCTTGAGAAACACTCATGCTGTCAATCAATATTGGCTCTCTTATTGAAAAGCCAATTCTAAAACCAACACTTAAGTTGCCAACTAGCTGCCAATACACTTAATAGAGTCATTGATTTAGTCTTACAGTAGGTCAGGTTTAGGTCTGGCACAGTGTCATACCCAGGACGGGGAAGCTGTGCTGAACCGAGGGGTGAACACAGCCCAGACGCAGAGAGTGCTACATCTTTGCTACTCCTTTTGAGGGGAAACAAAGTCTGTTGAGCTGCTAACATTTTTGTAATAAATGAGAAAAATATTTGGACACACAATATGACCCCTTTTGGCAGAACCTGCTCCTTCTATGCTCTTTGTAAAACCGGCAGATAAAATAAATGAAATAATCTAACCCAAACAGAAAGAAAATTCGATTTTTAGAAAATGTGTGTTGTATTTTTCCCGATTACGTTGTCTTACATTGCCTATATTGGGCATACTTGAGCAGTGGCAGCCATTTTGTGGTGCCACAGATAGAAAACCCATTCATTTTCAAAGAATATTTGAATATTTAATTATATTATATACTATATCGAATACATTTTTGCGGTTTTCAAATATTTTTAGACACAGAATCAAATGTTTTATGGTCATGATTCACCAAGAGCCTGGATGGCTTGGTTTTAGGCTTAAAATTGTTTAAATATTTGGGAAAAATGTATGGGTTTTCTATATGTGGTACCACAAAATGGCCACCACTGCTATGCCCTTATGGACCAAAATAAGGACATGTCGAAAGTGGTTAAAGTCATCCACTAAGGGATTTTCCCTTCCAGAATGTCTGCGTATCTTCAAGTTCCTAGCATATTTGTGTGCACAGGGGAAATGAAGTTGGTTGTGATTCTAATCATGATATGTGACCAACGGTGGCCTCCAGCACACAAGACAAAGCCCAGGGCTAAACGTGGTAGATCCTTGTTTATCTCTGCTGCATAAGGATGAAGGGGAGGATATAATCATGGATGTGAGAGGATAACATGCTGTAAGATTATAATTAGTGGAATTAGAGGAAGGACAAAGGTAAATGTCTGTGTGTTCTCGAACAAGCAGCAAATCCCCAGCAAGCTCCCAGGAGTGGTGTTCTGTGGCTGGATCCAAACCCAGACCTCCAGATGGAGGGAACGACAGGAAAAGAAAGAGGAATTTTCCTTTGGGATGAATGCATACTCTAAATTAAAAAAAATCTAACAAGCAGTGGTGTAAAGTAACTAAGTACATTTACTCAAGTACTGTACTTAAGTACAATTGTGAGGTGCTTTTACTTTACTGGAGTATTTCCAATTGTCTATACTTTTACTTCTACTCCACTAGCCTACATCTCAGAGGCAAATATTGCACTTTTACTCCACTACAATTATTTGAAAACTTTAGTTGCTAGTTACTTTGCAGATATAAATTACAAAATTATAAAACATACATTAACCACTTTAGCCCTATTTTATATCGAGGCTATTTGAAAATAGCAGATCTACAAGCTCACAACGTGTCGTATCGCGACGCGTTGTGAGCTTGTAGATCTGCTATTTTCAAACATCTTAGTACTTTTACTCTGGTACTTTAAGTACATCTTGTTACCAATACTTTTGTACTTTTACTCAAGTCAATTTTGAATTCGGGACTTTTACTATTAACAGAGTACTTCTACATTGCAGTATTCATACTTTCACTTAAGCAAAACATTTGAGTACTTTTTCCACCACTGCTAACAAGCAGCCGAACTAACTGTCAGGATATTATAATTCTGTTTAATTTAAGGTCAAAAGACCCTGCAGTAAATTGTGGTTTTCTTACAATGCAGAAAACAAAAGCGGATTCAGAAAGTCTTTCTGGCTATAGTTGTGGCAATGGAGTGTTGTTGGCAATCGCACACATTAAGTTGCACGGCTGTAATTAGCCATATTCCCTGTGCTAGAGAGAGCCTTGTGTGTTTTGCTGTCTGACATACCGGTAAGCCCACATGGCACAACTGACCTAACTGAAAACACCAGCTCAGGGCAGGAATCACAACAGCCTTTTTTTCTCTGTACAAACAGAGCTCAGTCTAAAGACCAGATAAGTGTCCTCCCCTCTTTTGAACGAACCATAACGAGTTCAAGCAATGTTCTACATTTCAAACATTCAAGTTTGGTTGCCCCCAAACCAGTAAGCCACAAATATAAACAAGGATTTAACAAGAACACAATTTGCTAAATGTGATTTCACGAACGAAGGTGATAGTACTGGATTTGCAAGGCTAATTGGGTAATTATAGATGGATTAGGAAAAGTGTACCGGGTACACCATAGAAATCTTGGTTGGCCCTTAGCACTTGGACTGCCCGGGAATTAGCATGGTGAAAGAACTTTTAAAGGGATAGTTCACCCCCAAAATCACCCCATGGAGACTTGAATTCATCTTTTTTGTTTTTGTCGCATACCTAAGCCTTTAACCCTATGTCACCAAACGTATCATATATGATACACACATTACACTGATTTTTTAATAAATCAGTGTAATGAATACTTGGACCAAGAACCTGTTGTATCATATCTGACACATCCCCACTTCCCCCTGGACCATACCATTTGCACTGCAGGTAGTTACAGAGCCTCAGGTGGTCTGACCCAAAATGGCTGCCATCAACTAAACAGGAGAGGTTGATGCACTACTAACAAACAATTATTTTTTAAGCAGTTCGGGTACGTTTTCCTAGTATATCTTTACTAATATTTTGAAATAAGTGTTGGATAACTTGAATGCACTTATGAGCTCTCAAAATTTAGCATTTTAGTTTGTTTTTTATGATGTCAAAAGTGTTTGTATCATATTTGATACTACAGGTCTATAGTCCTTTACGATTTGTATCATATTTGATACTACAGGTCTAAACATTTTTTTTTTTGTAATGTTAAAACCGACTTGATTTTATTTTTTGTTTAAAAATTTTATCCCACGATTTTGTAACCCTATTTTTTACACCCAGTGCCAATCTCTATGTAATCCTGGGCACTACACTCCCTCTGCCAACCTAGGGAGGCCAGGGCCGAGCTCATGCCTCCTTCAATGCATGAGAGCTAACTGACCTTCTTATCACCTGACAGGGGAGAGTTTCCCTGGTTGGACGTAGCGCGTGGAAGGAACACGTTATTCCAACCAGTTCCTTTCCCCTCCATCAGGCGCCCCGGCTGGCCAGGGGGAGGCAGTAAAACCGACTTGAAATACCCCCTTTAATACCCCTTGTATCAAATATGATACAACAAATAAATGATACAAAGGAATGTTAAAAAAAATAAAACAAAATCAAAAATGTTTTAAGACCCAATAAAGTGTCCCTTTTCAAAATTTTGGAATTTTCTGACCTTTCCTTCATAGTTCAGGTTCTAGAGGGTTAAATTGAAGACCGGCTGCAGTTCCGGTAGAGACTCCTTTGTGTCTCGAAAAATATCCATGAATTCAAGTCTCCATGGGGTGACTAATTGATAATTTTTGGGTGAACTATACCTTTAACAGGTCTGTATATGCGTAGTCAAGTGCACTAACACTATATTAACAGGTATAACATTTTTCAAAGCGTACATAGACAATCTACCCTCAGTAGTGTGGGTAGAATATGTATACACACACACACACGCACACACACTCGCACGCACGCACACGCACGCGCACGCACGCACGCACGCACGCACGCACGCACGCACGCACGCACGCACACACACACACACACACACACACACACACACACACACACACACACACACACACACACACACACACACACACACACACACACACACACACACACACGCACGCACAGTATATGGGACACACAGGAGTCTGTTACATAACGCATGTCAAACTGGGGGTCCTTGAAATGAAGGTTGAGAATCACTGGACTACAGAATGTCCAGAAGGTCTCAGTGGTGCTGATAAAGCTGTTCTCTGGGTCTGACCGCTGTTGCAACAACGAGAGAGAGAAAGAGAGATGTGATTTATGGCTGTTCTTATATATCTATTATTACATATATTATATTATATATATTATATATTATATATTATCTTATATATTTTGGGGGTGATATTAACCATAAAATAGCTGATCTACAAGCTCACAATGTGTTGCATCGCGACGCATTGTGAGCTTGTAGATCGGATATTTTTGGCGAAGAGATTTGGAGTGTAGACGGTAAAAGTGGACGGAAAGCGCAGTTGTAACCAGTGTTGATTTCGTCGACGTGAAACTATGACGAAAAATGTTCGTCGACTACCATTTTTCACTGACTAAAACTATGACTTACAAATAAATACTAGACCACTAAAAATGTTAGTGAGGGACACCAGTTGTGGGCTGGTAGATCGGCTATTTTCAGCATGCAACCAAGTGTAAAATCAGCCATTACAACCCCATCAAGGCCGACATTTTAGTCGACTAAATCAGCCGTAGATTTAGTCGACTATAATCTAATCTTATGATATTCAGTCGACTAAAACTAGACAAAAACAAACAAAAATATAGCTGCAAGCAGCGATAAGCGGGGCCAGGGAATGAAGAGAGAAAAAAGAAAGAAGCAATGATAAGTAATATGCACAATAAGCCATTGAAACATAGAAGACTGAACTTGAGAGAAAGAAGACCATGCAATTAACATGAGCATTTTAAACCTTCACTAACCCTAACCTCAGTAAAACAACGCCTAAGCCTATCCTCAAGAAACACTATGTGTTATCCGAATAATGCCAAATCATGATCACCTCAATACATTGTCGTGGACAGGGATCGAACCAGCAACCTACGGACTCCAAGACTGCCTTTCTTCTCATTGAGCTAGATATATGGCCTCCCTGATAGTGTCTGTTGATATTTATAAGTATTTCCGTCCATTTTGAACCAGGCCTCTGTGTCTCGAACTACTCTAGATCACTGGTTCACAAACCATTTACCAATAAAGGCATTTTTGTGTCTCCTCGGAACGAAAACTAGTGAAAGTAGCCGATCTACAAGCTCACAAAACGTTGCTATCTGAAAAGTTGTGAGATTGTAGATCAGCTATTTTCACAATGAAGTATGTCATACATTAAAAGAAAGAAAAAACTATAAGTAATATGCACAATAAGCCATAGAAACATAGAAGACTGAGCTTAAGGTCATGTTTTTTGCAATGCCACCTCTCACCCACAGAGAGAGATGGAAACGGAATAGATTGAAGAGATAAGGATAATTCCTTTAACAGGTCCGTTCATGAAAGTCCTTGCGGTCTTGTTTCCAATGAGGGCCTGTGAGCAATTAGGGGTTAAGAGTCTTGCTCAGGGACAAATTTCATTTGCTGGCCTGGCCTGGAATCGTACCTGGGGCAACTAGGGCCTCTGGCTCCCTAGGATGGCTCACTAACCACTCAGCTATGGCCGCCCCTCAAGAGAGAGAGAGAGAGAGAGAGAGAGAGAGAGAGAGAGAGAGACATGGAAACGGAATAGATTGAAGAGAGAGACATGGAAACGGAATAGATTGAAGAGAGAGAGAGAGAGAGAGAGAGAGAGAGAGACAGACATGGAAACAGAATAGATTGAACAGAGAGAGAGACATGGAAACATAATAGATTGAAGAGAGAGAGAGAGATGGAAGCAGAATGGATAGATTGGACATCTCAACCTATTGCCATTAACAGGAATCAAACCCTCAACCTTCGGATTGACAGGCTGCAACACTACCTATAGTGCTATAGCTTTGTCCAGGCTGAGGTTGTCTGTTGAAGATAAAAGTGAACCAGTGAAAGCAGCCGATCTACAAGCTCAGAAACACGTTGCTATCTGAAAAGTTTTGAGATTGTAGATCGGCTATTTTCAGAATGAAGTATGTCATACATTGCAAAAACATACCTTCTCAGATAAGCATTTCATGTTATCTTTATCAATTGCATATGTATTCATTAATACAGTCTTGTTGTTTGCAATGCACTTTAAATGAAGTCTCCACCAAGTGAGGCTTGAACCGGCAACCTTGATGTTGTGAAACATTCACTTAAGCGGGAAGCCATTGGACCAACAGAACTGATCCAGTGAAAACGGAGGTCAGACAGATGATACAATTTCACGCAAATAACTGAAAAATCCTGGGTTTAAGTGTTTTTCAAACTGCTCAAAATTGCGGACAATCTAAGGGCGGAGAGAGAGACATGGAAGCTGAATAGATTGAAGAGAGAGAGACATGGAAACATAATAGATTGAAGAGAGAGAAAGATGGAAGCAGAATGGAGTGATTGGACGTCTCAACCTATTGCCATTAACAGGAATCGAACACTGAACCTTCGGATTGACAGGCTGCAATACTACCATTAGTGCTATAGCTTTGTCTAGGCTGAGGTTGTCTGTTGAAGATAAAAGTGAACCAGTGAAAGCAGCCGATCTACAAGCTCAGAAACACGTTGCTATCTGAAAAGTTTTGAGATTGTAGATCGGCTATTTTCAGAATGAAGTATGTCATACATTGAAAAGACATACTCTCAAATAAGCATTTCAGGTTATCTTTAACAATTGCACTTGCATTAATTGACACAATCATGTTGTGTGCAATGCAACTTAAATGAAGTCTGCATCAAGTGAGGCTTAAACTGGCAACCTTGAGGTTCTAAGGCACACACTTAAGCGAGAAGCCATTGGACCAACAGACCTGACCTGGTGAATGAGACAGAGAGAGAGAGAGAGAGAGAGAGAGAGAGAGAGAGAGAGAGAGAGAGAGAGAGAGAGAGAGAGAGAGAGAGAGAGAGAGAGAGAGAGGAGAGAGAGAGAGAGAGAGAGAGAGAGAGAGAGAGAGGAGAGAGAGAGAGAGAGAGAGAGAGAGAGAGAGAGAGAGAGAGAGAGAGAGAGAGAGAGAGAGAGACTAATGAGGAGTGAGTGAGGGCAGGTGTGATTATGGATTGAGAGGGAATGACAGCAGGTGAGGTGGGTAGATCCAATCCATGGGAATAGGCCAGGTGGACTGTTGCTGTTGCTCACTTTCTACAAGAACATAATTATGTCAGAAAATTGACAAACAAATATTGTTAAGCATTTCATGTTATGTTTAACAATTGCACATGTATTCACTGATACAGTCATGTTGTGTGCAATGCAACTTTAATGAAGCCTGCATCAAGTGAGGCCTGAACTGGCAACCTTCAGATTGTGAGGCACACGTTTAAGGGAGAAGCCATTGGACAGACAAGAACCTGTGAAAAAGGAGATCACACAGATGATACAGTTTCACGCAAATAGCTGAAAAATCCTGGGTTTAAGTGTTTTTCAAACTGCTCCAAATTGCGGACAATCTAAGGGTGGAGCTTACTGGTCAACGTGATACATGTGTTCCTCATGAGTCAAGGCACATGTGTAAGCAGGTTTAATGGCTGTCGGCCAAACGAGGCATGACTTTTGCCTGTTTAAAGTTTGCATTTTCAAAAAATCGCTATAGCGCCCCCCTTTGACCAATTGGAATAAGATTGGTTTCAGTGATATTTGGAATGACCCTCAACATTACCGCAAAGTTTCAAAGAAATGTGAGTCTGCATGTATGTGTTAGGGGTAGATGAATAATTGTCATAAAACTGCAATATTCATTGGCTCATTAAAGCTTCATTTTTTCACTTATGGAAAATCTTTTGCACATGTTTGTCGGCATAGGTCCAAAGTTCATGTGTAAAACGTTTCGTGCAGATTACTCAAAAATCCCAGGAGGAGATAACTGTTTTTAACTGTTTTTCATATAATTCAAAATGGTGGGAGATCTAAAGGTCAGAGGTCAAAAGTCAGAGTTTGTTTTTTTTGTTTTTTGTTTTTTTTGTTTGTCTTTTACTCTTTTTCCTTTTATGTAAAATAACTGAGGGTATGAAGAAATTATGAAACAATGAACTGAGAGACCTGTGAGACAAGGAGAGAGAGAAAGTGGAAAACTTGTATTTGTGTTGGTGGGGAAGGCATGGGGCAATGAAATGTGAAATGCTTTTAATGTTGAAAATCAAATAAAAATAGTTAAAAAAAAAAAAAAAAAAAAAAAAAAAAAAGTCAGAGTTTGAAAGTTGTTGATCATGAGTAGACGCATATGTATATTGAAGTTTCATGGCTGTAGGTCAAACAGGGCATGAGTTGTACCTGTTCAAAGTTGGCATTTTGCTATAGCGCCACCTTTTGACGAAAGATTGTGAGAATTATTTCTTGATAGTTTTTCATGACCATCTACCATATGGCCAAGTTTCGTAAAAAGCGTATGCACGGTTCAGCCAGAACTGCCAAAAGTGGCAGAAGAAAAAAGAGGGGAACATTAAGACAGGTCCAGAGCTGAGCTCTGGCCCCGTAAAAATTCTGATGACTAAAATATGACTAAAACTAAATGGAATTTTGTTCAAAAGACTATGACTAAAACTAAATCAAAATGTGCTGTCAAAATCAACACTGGTTGTAACTCAAGTCCAGTTCTCTGAGACTACAGGGGTTTAAGTGTTGTTTTTAATGTTTCACTCCTCTCAATTCTCCTCCAGGGAACGGCTCCGACGTCTACATGAACAGCTGTCTGTACAGCAACGGCACCAGCTTCGTGGAGTCGCTGTTTGAGGATTTCGGTGAGCAATAAATCAATAGACGATCACAGAGGAGTATAGAGCCACGTAATGAGAGGCTCTCGCCAGCTTTAGACAGAGATGCCTTATTTGTTGGGCGGAAATAAACGTATAATCACACAGAATAATTATCGTCATGACTAAATATAATAACTATCTGATCTTTTCTCATCTCAGTTCATGATGATGATGATGATGACGATGATGATCAGTGGTGTAAAGTAACCAAGTACATTTACTCAAATATTGTACAATTTTGAGATACTACCTGTGTGAAATTTTGAGATACTACCTGTGTGAACGGCAACAACCAGAGCCTTACATTAGAGAGTTCCGCCACTGAGGGGGCAGAAACAGCGTCGGTCAGCGTGGTTCATGTAAACTGGAAATAGTTACAAACGCCCATAGACTCCAATGCATTCCGTAAACTTCCGGTTTAGGGCTTTGTCACTATTCGCCAATAGAAGGCTACAGTATGTAGAAGACCTGGCCTGAAGAAGTGGATGGAGGTGACGTAACTCTCTTTGAATGGCTCTGGCAACAACAAAGTTCCAGAAGAACAGCAGCATGATTAGCATTCATAGTGCTATAGCTTTACCTTTCATGATAAGAGGAGCAAGTGGTGTAAAGTAACTAGTTCAGAGTACTGTACACAGTACTTGAGTACAATTTGGAGGTACTTTTACTTTACTGGAGTATTTCCAATTGTCTATACTTTTACTTCTACTCCACTACATCTCAGAGGCAAATATTGTACTTTTACTCCACTACAATTATTTGAAAACTTCAATTATTGGCTACTTTGCAGATATAAATTATTACATTATAAAACATACATTAACCACTTCAGCCCTATTTTATACATAGGCTATTTGAAAATAGCCGATCTACAAGCTCGATGCGACGGGTTGAGAGCTTGTAGATCTGCTATTTTCAAACATTTTAGTACTTTTACTTTTGGTACTTTAAGTACATTCTGATACCAATACTTTTGTACTTTTACTCAAGTAACATTTTGAACACAGGCCTTTAACAGAGTATTTTTATATTGTGGTATTGCTACTTTAATGGAAGGGGGCGTGTCTGATAAAATGAATATCAAATATCTAAATACTGAATCAAGCAACTTAAAAACTGTCCGGGGTGCTCCCAAAAGCCTGAGTAGCCGATAAAATGACCAATTATTTTTGGGAAAGTGAAATATTCCTTTTGAGTAAAATATCTGAGTACTTCTTCCACCACTAATCTTTTCTCATCTCAGTTCATTATGATGATGATGATGATGATGATGATGATGATGATGATGATGATGATGATGATGATGATGGTGTAGGTGACTAACTTTCCTTGTTGCTTCACCAGACTGTGATCTGCACATGCTCAGTGCGTCCCCCGTAGAGCAGAAAGAACAGCAGAAAGAGGAGGAAGAGAAAACTCACCTGAATAAATCTGTAAGTCTGTCTATCTTTCTGACTATCTTTCTGTCTGTCTGTCTGTCTGTCTGTCTGTCTGTCTGTCTGTCTGTCTGTCTGTCTGTCTGTCTGTCTGTCTGTCTGTCTGTCTGTCTGTCTGTCTGTCTGTCTGTCTGTCTGTCTGTCTGTCTGTCTGTCTGTCTGTCTTTCTGTCTGTCTGTCTGTCTGTCTGTCTGTCTCTGTGGATTTGAACTATATACATTTTCTGGCATGCATGCAAGCATATAGAATATTTGAGTTAGGTTGGCGAAACTGATTAGAAGCATGCATGACCTTATTGACCTGTGGAGTCAGAGGAGAAGTCACAGCAAGGAACGGTGAGTCTTCAAGTGACCACAAGTTGTCAAAGAAGTGAATAACAACTTTGAAGTTGTCCAGACATGGTCAGCCATCTTAGAAATACTAGCTGTTTTCTCTGTCCAAGAGTGAAGAATCTCTTGAACCGCTTAAGCCCTGTTTTATACTTGTACTGAAGCTTGTACTGTCTGAAGATCTTACTATTTTAGAAAACTTTAATCATGTTGTGTTGACATGAGATGAGCTGAAATCATGATAAATATCTAAAAGGAATAATGTTGTATTCATATTTTCTTATTCATTCTTCTGCTTGCAGAAGTTTATCATAACATTAACTGCCTGTTTGAACTGTTGGGTTTGACCTGTGGTTGTGATTGGTTGTTTCCCCAGACACCTACGGACACACCCCCTCCCGTCCCGATCACGCCCCTTCCTGACGATTACTATGAGGAGGCGGTCCCCCTGGACCCTGGCTCCACCCCTCAGTACTTCAGTACCACCATGCATAGTTAGTCCACACGCGCACACACACACACACACACACACACACACACACACACACGCGCGCGCACACACACACACACACACACACACACACACACACACACACACACACACACACACACACACACACACACACACACCTTTATTTTTACACAAAAAACATTTACACAAAAGTGTTGGCGGCTTTACATGATAGATATAATAAAGCATATAGTAAATAATAATAATAATAGTCATAATCATAATCAGAAATATCAGGGAAAAAAAGAAAAGAAAAGAAAAGAATATAATGGGGATTAACCGAGTCAATTTGTGGGAGTGAAGTGGTCATACTACATCATATTCACAACAATATATAAAAAGAGAGATAGACCACATTGATCAGTCACAGTACAAATAATTACAGTTCATATATTATGCAGTAGACCTGTTAAACTCATGGCCTATGAGTTTCTTGCTTGCCAACCATAGAAACCTGTATATGCCCTAAATATAAGCTGCGTGCTTGCTCAGTAACAGAGACGGGTGTTATAATACAACATGTTTAGCCCTTGCCACCAACACACAAGATAGATAGTAAACAAGGAACCCTTTCATTCTATTGATCGGGGGAATATTTTTATTTTCCAAGTAATTCAGGAAGGGGTTCCAGGAAACATAAAATAGGGCCTCTTAGGGTGAATTTGATTTTTTTCCAGCTTAAGGAAGTACATTATATCTTTGATCCATCTTAAGTGTGATGGCGGTGTGGATTTTTTCCATTCTAAGAGTATTAATGTATGCGTCTTGCGGGCAGCGTTGTGAACGCCATGACATCTAGCGTTATTTTGTTTAGGTGATTATTAGTAGGTGCAAGTTAAAAGAGTGCGATCAGTGGGCACTAGTGATGAGCGGGCCGACCCGTAACCCGCGGGTCCCCCCGGGTGGTCGAGTCAGGATTTCAGAGGCAATTATGCGGGCTGCGGTGAGCGGGTCAGCCACTCTCACACGCAAAAAAAAAAGCCCTATTTTGAACAACATGCTTGTTTATTTAGCCCATGACAATGTTGTTGTAGACATTTAAAGCGACTTAGGGTACTTAAAAGAGCGCTATATAAATCTGAGCTATTATGATGATGATTATCTTTTTTTCCCCACTGCGGGTCGCGGGCGGGTTGAGCCATAGATTTATATATGGGTTCGCGGGGCGGGTCGAGGCGGGTTGGGTTCCGTGGCGAGGCGGGGCGTGGCGGGTCATGAAAAAACCCGACCCGCACATCACTAGTGGGCACGGTTCTATGTGTGTTTCAAACATTTCCGAGAAGGCTTTAAATATATTGGACCAGAAACATGACAGGCTGGAGCATTGCCAGAACATACTGTATGTATCAGTGTTGCTGGAGCAGCCTTACAACGCTTGCAGGTTGCATCTGTGTCTTTGTACATTGTACTCAGTCTTGATTTTGTCCAGTATGTGCAATGTAGTAGTTTAAACTGAATTAGTGCATGTTTGACACAAATGGAGGATGAATGTACTCTTTCTAGGATTTTTTTCCATTCAACCTCCAAAAAACTGTGATGCAGATCTGTTTCCCATTGGGTTTTTATTTTTTAGATAGATGGGCAGTGGAGGGTGAAGATGGATGCATATATGGTTGATATCTTGGCACTGTTGTCCAGTCCCTGTTCTATTATTGTGTCTATAATTGGTGGGGCTGGTAAGGTATTGAAATGTTGCTGTTGCTGTGTGTCGAACTTGCAGGTAACGGAAAAAAAATTTGTGTTGGGGAGTGTATGTTTTGCAGATAGCTGGGCAAATGAGGCAAAGCTATTTCTAATAAATAGGTCAAATACTGTATTTATACCTTTTTCCTTCCAGAGGTAGAATGCACCTGCCTCGCAGGAGGGCGGAAATAAGAGATTGTTGTGTAAATAGGGGTTGAGTTGAGTTGAGTTTTTAACAACTATGTTAGTGGTGTAGTTTGTAATGTTTAGAGGTAGTGAGGAAGACAACAGTGCTGACGATGCGTTACATGAGGATGTTTCAATTTGTAACCAGGCGGGCTGTTCAGCATTGTTTTGACGATGCAACCAGTATGTCATGTTTCTGATGTTTGCAGACCAGTAGTATAGTTGTATATTTGGAAGTGCAAGACTGCCAAGGTTCTTTGGTCTTTGTAGAAATGCTTTACGTAGCCGTGGTGTTTTTTTGTTCCAAATAAAAGAGGTGATTAATTGATCTAATAGATTTTTATGGAGTTTATATGCCCCGAAAGGGATAGAGGTAATATGGACCAGCGTTCGAAATCCTGCTATTTTTTTCTAGGAGCACAGCAATTAGCTTTAAAAAGGTCTTTATAGTGGCGGGTAACTAGTAACTACTATGTAAATTGTGTAAATTGGGTTGAGACCAGTTTAAATGGTAGGTCCGAAATATTTTGATATTGAAGTGACTGAGTTAAGTGTAATCATTTCACTTTTTTCTAGGTTTAACTTGTATCCTGAGGCTTTTCCAATTTTTTATATGATATTCAAGATGGGTGGAACAGATTCCGATGCTTCCGAGATATATAGTATGATGTCATCAGCATCTAATGACATTTTATGTTCATGACCACCTCTGATAACGCCATGAACCCCCTGGTCATTGTGTATGGCGATGGCCAGAGGTTCCATTGAATACTTTATTAATCACAAAATGGAAACAGCACGGAGGTATAGTAAAACATTTAGACTAAAAGGATAACACAAAAAGGTCTTGGGCACTTGTTTCCTTTGTGTTCTTATGTATTAAATTAATTAACAGAGCATAGAATATTAACACATTAATACATGTCATCAACAATACAAATACAATGTTTTGTTTCTGTTATTGTGTTGTGTTGTGTTGTATAATTGTGATATGGAGCTCCCTTGGTCTGAAATAAAGATTTAATTAATTGAATTGAAATAGCTATATTCACAGAGGAGAAAAAGGAAACCATTCATGGTAGGGATCGGGGATGTATTCATAGATTGATGGATGGATGGGTAGTCATAAGTTAAAATGTACTGATTTTTCTCCTCTCCTCTCCTCTCCTCTCCTCTCCTCTCCTCTCCTCTCCTCTCCTCTCCTCTCCTCTCCTCTCCTCTCCTCTCCTCTCCTCTCCTCTAGGTTGTAGCACTAGTAACTCAGTGGAGGACTCCTACTATGAGGATGCAGAAAGTAATTATCCCAGCACCAGGCTCAACGGTCCTCCTAAAAACTCCTGTACGTCTGTCTGTCTATCTGTCTGTCTGTCTGTCTGTCTGTCTGTCTGTCTGTCTGTCTGTCTGTCTGTCTGTCTGTCTGTCTGTCTGTCTGTCTGTCTGTCTGTCTGTCTGTCTGTCTGTCTGTCTGTCTGTCTGTCTGTCTGTCTGTCTGTCTGTCTGTCTGTCTGTCTGTCTGTCTGTCTGTCTGTCTGTCTGTCTGTCTGTCTGTCTGTCTGCCTCTGTCATGTTTGCTGTACTGAACAAGTATGGTAGGGAGGGATATGAGTGGATGGATGAATGGATAAATGCATGGAAGGGTGGGATGGATTCGTAGACAGATGAATGGGTGATGAGTACATGATGAATGAACTGAATGATAGATGGATGGATGGATACAGTGGTGTAAAGTAACTAAGGACATTTACTCAAGTACAAGTACTGTACTTATTTTACTATTATAAACTAGTATTTCCAATTTTCTGTACTTTTACTTCTACTCTTTAGTTATTAGTTATATTGTAGATTTTGTTTATTACAAAACATACAGTAACCACTTCAGCCCTGTATACATTTCGCGATGCGACGCATTGTGAGCTTGTAGATCTGCTATTTTCAAAAGATTTATTTGAAAACTTATTTGAAAAACGTGTGAAATGGGACATTCTGCATAATGAGTACTTTTACTTTTGGTACTTCAAGTACATTTTGATGCCAATACTTTTGTGCTTTTACTCAAGTAAATTTGAATTCCGGACTTTTACTTGTAACAGTAGTATTTCTACATTTCAGTATCGACACTTTTACTTAAGTGAAAAATGTGAGTACTTTTCCCACCACTGGGCGGATATAAATAGATTCATGGGTGGATCTAAACTTGCTTGTTAACGCGTTGTTACGTTCATCTCCTAGACAACGACTCGGACGCCCTGAGCAGCTCCTACGAGTCTTATGAGGAAGACGAGGAGGAGGCCAAGAAGTTACGAAGAAGATGGGCCTCAGAGGAGAGCTCAAACGGGCCGGTCAAAGACTGCCGCATCTGCGCCTTCCTGCTTCGCAAGAAACGCTTCGGCCAATGGTCTAAGCAGCTGACGGTCGTCCGTGACAACAAGCTTCAGGTAGCGGGATATACGTTTTATTTGTATTTGTTATGTTCTTTAGAACAGTGGCTATAAGTGGCTGGTATTTAAAGGGATAGTTCACACCCAAAATGATGTTTTTGTCGCATTCTTAGGACAATAATTTGATGACCGGCAGTGGTTCCGGTAGTTGACACAAAGAGTCTCCTTTGTGTCTCCTACCGGAAACCGCTGCCTACCGGTCCACTGGTCATCAAATTATTGGCTTAGGCATGCAACAAAAACTAAACTAATCAATAGAAAAAACGTTTTTTTGGGGGTGAACAATTCATTTAATATTGTTTTCATGCATTTTCTGTTGTGTGCTCTCTCTCTCTCTCTCTCTCTCTCTCTCTCTCTCTCTCTCTCTCTCTCTCTATATATATATATATATATATATATATATATATATATATATGTATATATATATATATATATATATATATATTATATATGTATATATATATATTTTTTTTTCTCTCTATTTTTCCACCCTTTGCTGAAACTACAAATGATGGATCTTGTATGAAAAGAAATATTTACACCTGTGACAATAAAACACTCTCTCTCTCTCTCTCTCTCTCTCTCTCTCTCTCTCTCTCTCTCTCTCTCTCTCTCTCTCTCTCTCTCTCTCTCTCTCTCTCTCTCTCTATCTCTCCGTCTCTCTCCATCTTTTCCTCTCTCTTCCTGTCTCTCTCTCCCCCCGCTGTCTCTCATTCTCTCTCTCTCTCTCGTTGCCGTACAGCTGCTAAAGAGCATCAAAGACCCACCCCTCACACAGAGCTGCCGCTGAACCTGTGCAATGTCATCTACGTCCCCAAGGAGGGCAAGAAGAAGAGGCACGAGCTGCGCTTCTCTCTGCCCGGCGGGGAGGCTCTGGTGCTGGCTGTACAGAGCAAAGAGCAGGCCCAGCGCTGGCTCAAGGTACTTACTGTACTTACTGTATACTTACTGTACCATCAGCATGGAGAGGTTAAGAGAGTAGGGAGCAGTGGTGGTAAAAGTACTCACATGTTTTATTTGAGTAAAAGTATCAATAATGCAATGCAGCAATGCTCTGTTACAAGTAAAAGTCCGAATTCAAAATTTACTTGAGTAAAAGTACAAAAGTATTGGTATCGAATGTACTTAAAGTACCAAAAGTAAAAGTACTCATTTTGCAGAATGTTCCATTTCAGAAGTTCAAAATGTATAAAAAATCTTTTGAAAATGGCAGATCTAATGCGTCACATTGCGAGCTTGTAGATCTGCTATTTTCAAATGGACAAAATGTATATAGGGCTGAAGTGGTTAATGTGTTTTCTAATAATAATCAAATTGTGACCGTAATAATCCTAAAACGGGAGCAAAAAAACATATATATATTTTTTTCTTTTTTTTTTTGGGTGGCCCACCGGCCGTTTGCCCTGTCTTGGCGGCCTGGAATGGCGCACACTCACACACTGAATTGTCCCAAATTTCCAAGTGGCCAGCACGTCCCTGATTGCAGTGGAGTAAAAAGTACAATATTTGCCTCTGAGATGTAGCGGAGTAGAAGTAAAAGTACTGCAAATTAGAAATACTCCAGTAAAGTACAAATACCTCAACATTTTACTTAAGTGCAGTACTTAAGTAAATGTACTTAGTTACTTTCCACCACTGCTGTGGAGAGGGTTGGGGCTGGAGAACATGACGTCGCTGTCGGGTGGAAACTTTATACGTCCAAAATCGTTACTTTTCAGGAAATGTAAAAAAAGAACCTGTTTTCCAGAGGATCCAGTAGTAGTTATTATTTAGTCACAACAAGCTCAGATTAATTCTTTCCTTTGGTTAAATATTTATAAAACATACAGACAGACTTAACCACCTTTACTTTCACCATAATATTTAGTACATTTTTTCAAAAGTAGCAAGAATAGCAGATCTACAAGCTCACACTGTTGACGATGTAGGGGAGCAATATTTATGAAAAAAACACAAAACAATGAAATACAAGGTTTCTACTACCAGACAGCAAAGGATGATTTAAAAACAGAGCCTACATTCTCTGCTGCGTCATTGCATAGCAATTGAAGATTGGATTATTTTACTACGTACACATTTCATGAAGCTTATGCAAATTAAAACCGAAAGCTTCCCGGGAGGGTTTTGTGATGAAAACATTTAATCAGCGAGTCACACATTCACAGGAAAATCTTATTGGTCAAACAGCAGAATCAGAATTCACCTTACAAGACAAAGACATTTGTCACGTAAGGTATGTGGATCGATCACGCTGAATGCTATAGTAACATCTAAATTATTTACAACTTACGAAAATAGTTGTAAACTGCAGACTCACTCATTTTTCACTGCAGTCTAAAAACTCACCTCTAAACTCTACCTCACCCCCTAGAACTCCTCATTCCTTGTATCTGTGCTCACCGTTTAGTTATTTATAGATCCTAGTTTGCTATGCAGATGTGTTGTTTACTCGTTCACTTATGTTATTTAGATAGAAATACTGTTTGCTTGACCACTAATGCTGATGTAAGTGGCTTGGTATAGCAGTGTAAGTAGATGATTAAATAAATAAATATTGATTATTGCACGCAATGAAGATGTACCGTACACGGAGGATAGTAATATTACATTCCACAATGTATGTACCCAACCTGGTATGAATAAATGAATGAACTATCACACACATGGAGTACGCTCACACAGAGTGTGCAGTATATACACATTCTCATGCCAGCATGCAGCCCTGATGAATGGTTTCATATCAGTGAAGTAAGAGCCAAGGGATCTGTGCCTGGCTGGAAAAAACTTTAATACTGTACATTCCAGATTACAGTTTGAGGTGTGATCCTGGTACAGTACATTCACACCAACACTCCAGGGATAGAGGCCTGAGAAAACAAATACGGCCGACCTTCAGACTCAAGTATTAGCTTTCCCTGATTAATGGACAGAGAGCGCCATTATTCTGGTTCAGGTTGTTTTTTCTTCCTTTTATGCGGGCGGGACACACGCACACACACACACACACACACTCTCACACACTCTCTCACACACACCACACACACACACACACACACACACACACACACAACACACACACACACACACACACACACACACACACACACACACACACACACACACACACACACACACAACATGTGGTATTGAGGCTTGTGTGTGTGTGTGTGTGTGTGTGTGTGTGTGTGTGTGTGTGTGTGTGTGTGTGTGTGTGTGTGTGTGTGTGTGTGTGTGTGTGTGTGTGTGTGTGTGTGTGTGTGTGTGTGGTGTGTGTGTGTGTGTGTGTGTGTGTGTGTGTGTGTGTGCAGGTGGTCCAGGAGGTGGGCAGCCAGGCCAGCAGTACTGATGGAGTGGAAGGAGCTCCTTCTCCTATCATACAGAGGAAGATGGAACTGGACAAGGTGTGTGAGTGTGAGTGTGAGTGTGAGTGTGAGCGTGAGTGTGAGCGTGAGTGTGAGCGTGAGCGTGAGCGTGAGCGTGAGCGTGAGTGTGAGTGTGAGCGTGAGCGTGAGTGTGTGAGCGTATGCGTGTGCGTGTGCGTGTGCGTGTGCGTGTGCGTACATGTGTGAGCGTGTCCGTGTGTGTGTGCGTGGTCAGGTAGGTGTGTATCACTATGGCATGTATGCAGTATGTGTGTGTGTGTGTGTCTGCTTTGGCAATGTAAACGTATGTTTTCTCATGCCAATAAAGCCCATTGAATTGAAATTGGTGTGGGTGCGCGTGCGCGTGGCGTGGCCGTGCGCGTGCGTGTGCGTGTGCGTGGTGTGTGTTTGTGCGTGTACTTGTTGTGACCTCTCTAACGCAGTGTTGATCTGCAGCAGGTGTTCCTGGTTCCTGACAGGGCCGGCGTCTGACTCAGACAGCGGGCCCACAGGGGACAGTCTGTCCACTGGGCACACACAGGGACAGACAGCCGGACGGGACGGCACTGACACGCTGAGTATGTCTACCATCACAACCTGTACTCATCCTACTTTCAACTTTTGTTTTAGACTTTTAAAAGTCTTATTTATACCTGGTTGCGTATGGCGTCTCGCACCAAAAAATAGCAGATCTACAAGCTCACAACGCATCACGGAGTGATGCGTTGTGAGCTTATAGATCGGCTATTTTCGGCGCGAGACGCCAGCCCACAGCTATCTCTCCTGGTGTTTTAAAACCTTGCTGCTGTCACTGCTATGACACTTCAATTTCCCTCTGGGGATCAATAAAAGGTTTCTATGTCTTATTATTTATCTTACCTTAGTAGTAGTAGCTAGCAGCCAGTAATAGAGGTAGTTGTAACAGCCGTATACTGTCGTAGCAGGAGCCGTACCAGTGATAGTAGTAGTAGTAAATAGAAAGCGCTCAGTAGATAGCAGACCAGCCAGCACAAATGTGTCCTGAAGTTGGTCTTTTTTACAAAGACAAACATACAAGAAAAGGCAAACTGAAATTGGTGAGGAAAATATGACATCATTGCAGTATAGGCCTGTCACAATTATTACATGATCGTCTGTAATCGCAATTATTTTTGCATAATCGTTTCCATGTTGAAAAATGTTCACACATTTTCAAATATTAAAAATAGCAGAAATAGCTGATCTACAAGCTTACTTCGCGACTTGTAGATCAGCTATTTCTGCAATTTTTACATGTATAAAATGATTCAATATGTCAATAATTTCTTTGTAGATTTAAATTATTTGTCAGATCTCCCTGTACAATTTTTTTATTACGAAGCCTAAAAGGCAAACCATTTTTTTTTATTCATAATGTTCCAATATTCAATGCCAAACACACAATTACATCGTTAATCGCAATTATTTGAGTGACATTTAATCATTAACTTAAAGGGCAAGACCACTTTGGTAGAGGTTTGGGTTGTGTATTTACCTTGCCATGATGTAACTCCAAAGGTGGACAAGAAATAAAAAATAATTGCTCCATTGATTAGAAATTGATAATCTCCTCATTGACTTACATTGTACGGTAAAACAGCTCTCAAAGTCACTCTTTAAGCACATAAACAAACACAAACAAAGTTGATTCAGACAATATAGAACATCACCAAACCCAGTACTGTTTGTTTTTTTTAATAAAAATGTTAACTTCCTGTTGATTTTGCTATTTTATTAAGAAGAAAACCAGGACTGGATCCGTGGATCCGGATCCGGATCTTCAAATAGTAAAATCAGCAGGAAGTTGACATTTGTATTAAAAAAATAAACAGTACTGGGTTTGGTGATGTTCTATATTGTCTGAATTAGCTTTGATTGTGTTCGTTTACGTGCTAAAATAGTGACTTTGAGAGCTGTTTCAGCGTACAATGTAAGTCAATGAGGAGCATATTTTGAATTATCAATTTCTAATCAATGGAGCAATTATTTTTTATTTCTTGTCCACCATTGGAGTTACATCATGGCAAGGTAAATACACAACCCAAACCTCTACCAAAGTGGTCTTGCCCTTTAAAATTTGTAATCGTGACAGCCCTATGGCAGTAAGTCATTAAATATTTGTTGAAAGTTGGAAGATCATTATGTCAGTCAGTGGAGCCAACACAGTGTAAAGGACACAGGGGCGTCTCTACTGTAGCATGCATTTATTATATGAAAAAGTAGAACTTTGCATCTATGGAAAACTGCACTCGCCTAGGCTACTTCCTGTACTAGATAGATATTTTATGTAGGATGTAACCTTCAGTGACTTTCACTTCAGCTTTCCATTATGCCACTAATTGACAATGGAAGTTACCATCAAAATGTAATCATTTCTTCTCTTCCATATAACATGTGAATCCACACATTATGTATTGAAATATTTGGCCACAAACAGACAGACAGATGAAAAGGGTGAAAACATAGGGTTAACACCTTTATATACAGTAGTAGTACTACAAGTTCTAGTAGTTGTAGTAATAGTAACAGTAGTAGCAGTAAGAGTAAATATTATCAGGTTACGGATACAACTACTACTAACTATTATCCTGTTGATTTAGGAGAGAGAAGTCTGTGTCTGTGGATTCAGTGAGGGGAGTTATGAATATAGGCCAAAAGGAAACATCATTGTTGTTCTAAACTGTTTACCGGCCCAGAGGCTCTGAACCCAGGGAGACATGAGAGAGAGAAGGACAGAGAGACAGGAAATGAGGCGCAAGCTGATATGACATCCTTCCTGTCCTCTTCCTGCCATTGTCTCCCAGTGACATCACAGGAAGGTCAGAGGGCAGAGCGCTGCAGCACCTGGTTCATGCAGTCGCTACGTAATTTATTTATTTTTTCAAAACCAATTTTGGTATGATATTGTTCATTGAAAGTCATGTATTGTCATTCTTTTTACCATTTCAAGTCATTTATAGAAAATGCTTTAATTTTTGTTTGCCGGCTAGTGGCTCAGGAGGTTAAGTGGCCGTTTGGAAAGCGGAAGTTTTTTCTAGGCAGTCTCGGTTCGATCCCTGACTCTTCCTGGCTTTGTTTGAAGGTGTCCTTGAGCAAGACACTAACTGCTCCTTTCCTTGCATGGTTTCCTCTGCCATCTGTGTTTGAAAGGGGAAATAAAACGCACATTGTAAAGCACTTAGGATGAAGCGGCTATAGAAATGTAGACCATTGACCATTTATAAAAATGTCTAATTTCCAAAATGACTCAAGTAAATGTGCTCGACTCTCTGTTTTGTAGATCAAGTGGGAAAAAATAGGTTTTTCAAACATAATCCATTTCAGATCACAGGTTTTTGCTTTATCCATCTGCCCCACAGGAGTCAGTTCCTTTAGATAGATACTGCAATAACTGCCTTACTGCATTGCCCACGTTCCAACATATCCCCATTTTCTATGTTGTTGGCTGTCTACAACCCACCTTTATGGTGTTAACTAAGGTTAATTGATGTTTAATCACTTAAGCCTTGCTTTATACTTTATATATATATTGTATTCTAAGCTTGTAGATCTGTGAACTTATGCATCATACACAGTAATTATATTATCGTCACAATATCAATATTGAGGTATTTGTTCAAGACTATTGTGACATTTGATTTTGTCCATATCACCCAGCCTTAGTTTCCCAAACACTGGGTCGGGACCCATGTTTGGGTCGTGGACGCATTTTTATGTGTCACAATTAAATATTGCCTTTTCTTCAACATTTGAAAAAATATTATTTCAAAAGATTTTTGAAAAAAGTGTCCACCAAAAATATATCATTTTCTTTTCCAATCCAAAATGTAATTTTTTTTCAACAAAAATAAATAAATAATAATAATAATACAAATAAATAATAATAATTCTATAATTGTTAAAAACTTTTAGGAAATGTGAGCTTGTAGATCAGCTATTTTCACTATTAAATAATGGTTACTTTTTTGTACTTTTAGGGTCTCAGCTGAAAAAGTTTGGGAACCACTGCCCTAGCGTCTGTCAAAGTGCTCCTTCACTGTCCCATCCTCTGCAGCTCTGTCTGACTGACTGGGCTCCATTTGTCTTCCAGCCAGGGCGAAGCGCGGGGCCTTCTCGGAGCTGACAGGGTCCATGAGCAGAGCAGCGGGGAAGAAGATTAACCGCATTATCAGCTTCTCCAAACGAAAGCCCCCCTTGCCGGGAGACCCCCCGTCCTCCTCCTCCTCCACCCACCAGGACAACCCCCGCTGCGGTGAGGTCAACAACGTGATTAGTAGCCGCTTTGACGGGCTGATTGATTGAGAGTTTGTTTGTTTATTAGGTTGGCTTCACACTGCGTTTCCCCCAAACAAACGTGGGGGGTTTCAAGATGTTTTCTGCGAACAAAGCAAAACGTAAAGCTGCAATCCGTAACTTATTTCAGTGAGTAAAATAGTATTATAACCAATCTGAGCTATTTTTTCGGCCAGATTTGGTGTAGTGGGGAAAAAAGGAATGAACCAAGTAGAGACCCCTGGCCCTGGGGGATCCCGGTCAACCGAAGAATAGCTATATGTTATCCCCTGGTCAGTGTGGTAGAAATGTCTCTCGTGCGAGAGAACCGGGTTCAAATCATGGATAGGACATAAAAGTTATGGATTGTGGCTTTAAACAGAAGAATATTGTGCTATTTTAGTAGAGGTTCGGGTGATATGCCGATATATGGGCGTATCGGGGTTGTTTATGGCTATGTCTGAGTCATAGTTACATGCCTATATATGGCTGTATCTGATTTGTTTATGGTTATGTCTGACATGGCCGCGGTCCGCCCAGTAGCCAATTTTAATATAGGATTTGGTTCTTTCTTTGCGGTCAACACAAAACACGGCTCCCCTGACATTTACAGTAGCACAGACATGTAGCACATGAGTCATGACATGATGGTGGCAGCTATTCTCCACATCTCCAAACAACACAGACACTGTACATGTTTAGCTGAGGTGACTCTGGTTGGAAGTGTGTCATGGAAGTTTACTATTAACTTGTGTGAGCTTGCTACGCCCACCAAAAAATTCCACAAGAGTGAAAGCATGATGAGTCAAAGTTTTATTGAAAGCTTTGAGAATTCAACCCAGCATTGTGTCAATGACGGTGTGTCACTGAGTTCGCCCCAGCATGTCATTTTGAGGCGCTTTCTAAGACCATTTAAGTGGGTGTCTCGCTTTACGCGTACAAACGTGAGCTGTGATTGGCCTACTTATGAGGTCACAACAACAGTAAGTACATGTGTCAAACATGTCCTTATCTTTGTTTGAACAATCAGAATAAACAGTACACTCAAACAGCAAACTCTAAAAATTGCCTCTTACTCTAGCTCTACACAGAGTCAACACTGGAACATAAATAAAATACACAGTTTGTGACCTACAATATGATACCGACAATTACACAGAAAGCTTTAGAAGTATCAATATCTCAAGAATGAACCCTAGTGTGCCTATTCTGAGGGAAACATTAGCCCAAAATAGCAGCTACAAGTTCATAACATGTTGTGTTGCGAACTTGCGACGCGTTGTGAGCTTGTAGATCTGCTATTTCCGGAGAGATTTGGTTAGAGGGAAGAAGGCGCAGACCAAGTACAGAGCCACCTCAGGTCAAGTTTACTAAGTATAGAGGGTTTAATGGTTAAGAACACCTTAGTCTCAAATTAATCACATCCATATTTCATATTGTGTCCTCACTACTGAACCCCAAATGGTCTACTTTACCTGGTTGAGGTACAGGTTCACTTTGTTTTTGAATGACACTATTATTATGCAGGTTATTGATTTGGAGTTTTGGGACAATGGGTGTTTACACAATGGTTCCTGCTTCAACACAATGAATATCCCTCCATTGTGTAAACTTGTCCATTTGGAAAATGAGAAATGAAAATATTTTCAAAACTTTTGTAAGCCATGTAAAGCAAAGGTGATAGCCATTAGACAACAAAAAGCACCTGTTCTAGCAGTTTGTTTAGTTCATTAACATGTGTTAGGTAGTTTTAAGATAAGGGATACGTTCAGATTCAACTTGAATGATCCCTGAAGGGAAGTGAAATCATTTCCGTCGTCAATATTTAGATATTAGCAACAATAGAAGGAAGAAGACAAAATTAGAGCAGACAACGATCTTCTGTAAACAGCAGAGTGGGCATAGATACAGCATAATACACTATGCAGGCATTACATGCAACAAGAAAATGTTGAGGATTTGTATACAGTGAGTCAATGTTATTTATATAAAGCCTGTATAACAACAAATAATTTTCCACCGAATTGCTGTGCAAAAATAAATAGCCCAAATATACATGGGATATGTATGTCCAGACAAAGGACAACAACATTCAACAGTGTGTCAATACAATATGCAGGTCAGGTCAGTTGAATGATTTCAAAATCTTGTGCATAGAGGTACGTTTTTGCACTAATATGGCCAGTCATACTGTATACTATACGTACATTAAAGTTTAATGATTGAACTATTTCAAAATCTTGATTTAACAACTTAAACCCTATATACTTAGTTGACGTGATCCCTCAGGGACCTGAGCTCTGCTAGAATTTCCATTTATGCCAAAAAATAGCTGACCTTCAAGCTCACAACGCTTCGCAACACATCACGTTGATGTGAGCTTGTAGATTGCCGAATGTTCGCCCCATAATAGAGACGCTATTGTTCAAGTCTGCACAAGATCAGTGGAAAATGAATGCAACATATAGACAGCTACAACTGTACACCATTTTTCTTCTGAGTGTGTCCCACAGTAACAGACACCGGGTGTGGAGATCGGGGTGGGAAGAAAGTTCATGTGCCAGTCCTCTTATGTTGTGGTGTGTTGAGAGATATTGTTACTCTGAATTTGACCACAGGGAGTGGGTGTGTGTGGCCTCTCCTTGTTCACTATGTACAGTATATCCTCAAAGATCATTTCAGTTTACGATCCATGTATTTCATGCTACACAGCAGTCCAAATGTATAGACTGTAGGGAGCAATGCTGTTTGAAATCACATCCTTCAGGAAGTGGAATTTCTTCCAAGTCCTAGAACTGACAAGAAATGAAAGAGCTCTAAATCATGACGACTGCAGTTCCTGGTTTTAAATGAACCATAGAAAACTTTAACCACATACATAGTACTGGTAAGCCCCATAAGCTGATCTTCAAGCTCACAACATGTTGCGTTACGATGCCTTGTGACGATGTAGAGCTGCTATTTTTTTTTAATGTTGAACATTTTTGAAAAATTCAGCTTTTTTTAATAAACAAAATAAAAATAGAATTTTCACAAAATAGGGACACCAGGGTTAATGTGTTTAAACTTACCTGCACTGATATCATTGTCCCTTCCTGTCCTGTGTCCACAGGCTACCTGAGTGTGTGTGTCAGCGGGTCCTGGAGGGATCGTTGGTGTGCGGTGCACAGTAGGACCCTGTACCTCCAGAGGGACCCCAGGGACCAGCGGCCCCCGGTTATTTCGGTGCCCCTCGGAGGGGCAGAGGTGGTGCCCGGGGGCCTGGGACCCAAACACCCGTTTGCCTTCCGCATCCTGCAGGGAGGGAACGAACTGGTGGCTTTGGAGGTACATTACAGCAGGGGTTCTCAAACTTTTTCATGTTAAGGACCCCCAAAATTACCCCCTCAAATATTTTGTTGCAGGCACCCCCATAAGCAAAGATTTTAGTTGCAAATGTTCACTTAAAAATATATATATTCAAAGGTTTGCTAAAATGTTCACGATATAAAAAAAATAGCAGATATACAAGCTCATAGCACGGCACTCAGTGCCACGCTATGAGCTTGTATATCTGCTATTTTTGAATAGCCAAAGTATAAAAGGTTAAAATGATTGTGATGCTACTGTATATTAACACATTTTTGCTGGGGACCCCCTGGAACCCTCCCAAGGACCCCTGGGGTCCCCGGACCCCACTTTGAGAACCAATGCATTACAGCACAGTGACAGAGACACCAAATATCCTTAACCACTTAAATACTTTGTTGACCGGGGTCCCCCAGGGCTCTATACTAGATTCTGTAGTGTTTCCCCCTATACCAAAGCTCTTTGCTGAAAAAAGACGATCTCTAAGCTCATAGTCTCGCGTAGCCAGACAACTGTTCCACAATCTCCGAATCAGTGTTGATTTTGACAGCAAATTTTGATTTAGTTTTAGTCATAGTCTTTTGAATAAAATTCCATTTAGTTTTAGTCATATCTTAGTCATTTGAAATGTTTTAGTTTTTGTCTAGTTTTAGTCGACTAAATATCATAAGATTATAGTCGACTAAATGTACAGTTGATTTAGTCGACTAAAAGTATATTATGGGCTGACGGTGACCCTCAAATATGCTTTGTACTGTAGATGTCATTGTTTAATCAAAGGCTATACAGTAATGTTATTTTGGTGCACTTTGTTGCATTAGCTGCCAAACAGCCACAGTATGTCATACGTGTGTGTGTGTGTGTGTGTGTGTGTGTGTGTGTGTGTGTGTGTGTGTGTGTGTGTGTGTGTGTGTGTGTGTGTGTGTGTGTGTGTGTGTGTGTGTGTGTGTGTGTGTGTGTGTGTGTGTGTGTGTGTGTGTGTCCACCAGGCCAGCTGTTCAGAGGATATGGGTCGCTGGTTGGGTGTATTGTTAGCAGAGTCGGGCAGCGCCACCCTGCCCGAGGAGCTACATTACGACTACATCGACGTGGACACTCTCACTGATATAAAACATGCTGCCAGGAACTCCTTCCTGTGAGTCACACATGTCTGTCTGTCTGTCTGTCTGTCTGTCTGTCTGTCTGTCTGTCTGTCTGTCTGTCTGTCTGTCTGTCTGTCTGTCCCCAGGGGGGTCCCCACATGAATTTGGGGGGATCCCCAGGTGATAGTGAAGTGACAATTTAAGGACTTTTAAGACCTTTTTGATACCTAAAACAAAAAACCATTACTGCAACAAAAGTAATCAATAAACTTTACTTTAAAACATTGGCCAAATTGTCAAATAATGTAAGAAAGAGGCAAAGATTTGGAAAATAGCCGATCTACAAGCTCACAAAATTATTTTCACAATATGTATCTAAAAGAAATGGGGGGTCCCCAGTTCAAATATGATTATTTTGGGGGGTCGAGGCCTGAAAAGGTTGAGAACCACTGTCATACACATTGAACATTATTGGACATAAATTACTGAGTTTTTCTTTTTCTCAATCTTTGAGTCTTTGTTATGCTTTGTAATAAGCCCAGCCAGGGACATGGGGGCTGCAAACTTGCTTTGGCAAGAAGAAAACCCACACGCAATGCATCTGCTTGTAACACACTGTACCAATGCTTTGTCTACTGGCCCTGACAGATAGAGAAATCCTATTCGTACTTCGTTGCCTGGGCTTCCCCAGGGCTCTGTCTGTACACAATTCTCAAGGATTTCCCTCTACACCAAATCACTTCGCCGAATGTTCGCCCCCAGAATAGGGATGCTTCAAGTGGTTATAACCATAGAGTTATAATGTATCGGTGATAACCCATTAAGACCTGAGGCCGGTTCTACAAATGTCTTCTAAATCCTAACAGTTTTCTTTTCTTATGTTGCTATAATATCAGTGGTTCTCAAACTTTTTCATGTCAAGGACCCCCGAAATGATATGTATTTGGCCGCGGACCCCCATCTCAAAATATTTAGTTCCAGGGACCCCCCAGAAGCAAAGATTTGAGTTACAAATGTTCGCTTTAAAAATATATCTATTCAAAGATTTGC
>NC_137609.1:42679619-42699619 GCF_963280865.1 Gymnoscopelus braueri | reverse complement strand
TGGATCCAAATATTGTACTTTTACTCCACTACATTTATTTGAAAGCTGTAGTTACTAGTTACTTTGTAGATTTTTATTATTACAAAACATACATTAGCCACTTCAGCCCTATATACATTTCGGCCATTTGAAAATAGCCGATCTACAAGCTCACACTGTGTCGTGATGTGACGCATTGTGGATCTGCTATTTTCAAAAGATTTGTATATAGTACATTAAGAAAACTTGAAATGGGACATTCTGCATAATGAGTACTTTTACTTTTGGTACTTTAAGTACATTTTGATGCTAATACTTTTGTACTTCTTTACTCAATTTTGAATTCCGGACTTTTACTTGTAACAGGGTATTTCCATATTGCAGTATTGATACTTTTACTTAAGTAAACAGCACTTTTTCCACTACTGGTACTGTGGTACTGGTACACACATAGATTTTGACCATAAACTACTTAATGCGTTGTTGTGTTCCCTTCCTTCCAGCAGGAGGTGGCAGAGAGCAGGCCAGGCCAGGTGAGACGCCATGCCTCCTTCTCCAGCAGAGAGTCTGATAAGACCGAACAGCAGGCGGCCATCAAGAGACATGCCTCCAGTGGGTATTCATTAGTCTGTTCCTGCATGAATACTAAAAGCTATGCAACAAAAAAAAATCAATGCTGAGTGTTCACGATTCACACTGAGACACACTGAGACCTTGGAATCCCCAGCTATTTTTAATGTGAATTACTTTATTATTCCCCCCTGGGGGGGGGAACGTGTCCTCTCCTCTGCCTTTGACCCATCCTAACTAAACTGCTTCAGTAGCAGTGAGCAGATACAATGCAGTGATCAGCCCTGAGGGGGACCGACTGGACTCACACAGTTGTAGTGCCACTACCTTGGTCAAGGGCAATGGCAGGAGTGTGTATCTACAGCAGTGGGATGCTGGGACCCACAGCAGGGGTCCTTGAGGGGGTTCCAGGAGGTCCCCGGCAAAAATTAGGAACATTTTAAACACACTTTGAGCCCTATTTTATTTTTGGCTATTTCAAAAATATGCGACGTGTTGTTAGCTTGTAGATCTGCTATTTTCAAAGAATATTAACACATGTTGACAAATCTTCGCTTATGGCACAAAATCTTTTCAGGTGATCGCCCAGTCTACAGTATTATAGCTGTTATGTCTTCATGGTGTGGGAGGAAACCCACGCAAGCGTGGGGAGAACATGCAAACTCCAGGAGCCATGTAACCTTCTTGCTGTGAACCAACCTCGTCCTATTATATTATATTATCTATATAACTCTAGACCAGTGTATCCAGACTGCTGCAGTAGGTTTAATTTGATTTGACAATTTGAAAAAGCACATAAAATAATATCATCAAGGACTACACAAAGAAAAGCTAGCTTTTTTAATGTGATAATGAATGGCCTTCACCTCCCAGATCTAATGGCTAGGAAGGAACGTGAGAACAAGTGATCTGCACCATTTATAGTGGCTTTGAAAACAGCTGAGCCTTCATTGGACTACTGAACTACTTTGCCTGCCTGAAAATAGCGGATCGGATCTACAAGCTCACATGCTCACAACGTGTTGCAGTGCAATGTGATGTGAGCTTGTAGATTGGCTATTTTCAGCGTGCAACACCATCGTCCATTTTTAGGCTACCGTCAGTGGTGTAAAGTAACTAAGTACATTTACTCAAGTACTGCACTTAAGTACAATTTTGAAGTATTTCCAATTTTCAGTACTTTTACTTCTACTCAACTACATCTCAGAGGCAAATATTGTACTTTTACTCCACTACAATTATTTGAAAACTTTAGTTACTAGTTACTTTGTAGATTTTGATTATTATTATACATTACTCACTTCAGCCCTATTTCGGCCCTTTGAAAATAGCTGATCTTCAAGCTCACAATGCGTCGCGATGCGACGCATTGTGAGCTTTTAGATCTGCTATTTTCTAAGGATGTTTATACATTTGAAAACGTGTGAAGTGTGACATTCTGCACAATGAGTACTTTTTGGTACTTTAAGTACATTTTTATACCAATACTTTTGTACTTTTACTTTTACATTTTGAATTCCGGACTTTTACTTGTAACAGAGTATTTTTACATTGCAGTATTAATACTTCTACTTAAGTAAAGAAATTGAGTACTTTTTCCACCACGGGCTACCGTTGCTGAGTACCTGGCAGGTTATGGTTGACAGACCAGAATAATTGACAAAGGGAGTGACTGCCTAAGCGGCTGTGTCCACCAAGGCGTTTTTTTTCCCTCCCCCTGAGCGCAGCGTGTGCAGCCGTGTTGTATTTACGCTACACTAGAAACGCCAGGAGCGTGACGACGAGGCCCTGAGCGTCTGTCCTGCCCTGAGAACGTGCACATTTGCCGTTTTTATCTGGTCAGCGAGAGTTGAAAAAAACACACTACTTAGGGGCAGAACACGCTCACAGCGCATTGCACTTTTCATTTCATTTCACTTCATTTCACTTTTCAAAAATTGCTCCACCCTCAAGCGATGCTCAGATGAGCATTTCAGAAGAGCGCCTTGCGCTTTCAGCAGGGGGGGGACACTTTGGTGGACACACTAATTCAGTGATTCTCAACCAATTTTGTCTTTAAAACCTTGAAAATGGAGTTGTCATTGTTGATACTGATAAATAGGAACTTAAAGTACACAGTTTACAGTTTACAGTTTAGGCATTTAGCAGACGCTCTTAATCCAGAGCGATTTACAGTAAGCAAGGACACAAGATAATACATCGTAATACATCAATAATACATCAATAATACATCAAATGCATGGAAATAGGAATCTAATAATAAAGTAATACATAAGTAAACCAATAATCTAATAATAACTAATACATACGTAAACCAAGAACCTATCATCAGCCTGTACATTGAAACTATACACATTATAGGATGCCTGGCATCTGTCTACATAACATGCTATCTAAGCTACATTTGAGCCTTTGCATAATCCTGCAAGGTGGTCAAGGCTAGGGCAAGTGCTACGGGCTGAGGGGGAGTCTGAAGAGGAGAGTCTTCAGAATACGGCAGAAGATTGGGAGTGAGTCTGCAGTTCTAATTGGCTCTATGCACGGCAGCCGCATTGGAAAGACCTTCACAGGTGTTACTGTACCAATGATACTAATAATATATAGGCTCTGTTCCATTCTGGTCAAACAGAGTCAGGGTGCTTTATATTGTGCATGTTGGCTCACTGGAAACACTCCGCTACACCAGTGGGTCTCAAAGTGTGGTCCAGGGACCCTCATGGTTCCCCTTGAGGGGGTTCCAAATGGCCCCTTCTCGTACTCGACCCGTAAGGGTCCATTTGGTTCCATTTGTACACTCTCAGAGTTATGGGGGTCCTTGAAATGAAAAGGTTTGAGAAGCACTGTGCGACGCTAAATGGAACGGAGCCTTTATTAGTATCATTTGTAACACCAAATAAGGAAGAGGCCCAATTTCTTTCCAATATGGCTGCTGTGCATAGGGAGCCAGAAGGGAGCAGAGTGTGGGACGTGTGGAGCGTTGTCCCGGATGTTTTAGCGAAGGTTCTGACAGCTTCCCTGTGTTAGCTGATACACTACGTTAGTTCCATTGATCCATAAGCCAGGAACACAATTGAACGTGATGAAAATGCACGCCGGCGCGCGTCCAGAAAAGGTTCAGAACCCCCAGAAAAATTGATTGTCTGACTTTCTCTTTGTTGCTCCTCTTATCATGAAAGGTAAAGCTATAGCACTGTGAATGCTAATCATGCTGCTGTTCTTCTGGACTTGTTGTTGCCGTTCACAGGTGTGCAGTGGTGGAAGAAGTACTCAGATATTTTACTTAAGTAAAAGTAGCAATACCACAATATAAAAATACTCTGTTACAAGTAAAAGGGCTGCGTTTAAATTCTTACTTACAAAAAAGTAAGTACAAAAGTATTGGCATAAAAATATACTTAAAGTACCAAAAGTAAAAGTACTAACATGTTTGAAAATAGCAGATCTACAAGCTCACAACGCGTCGCATCGCGACGCGTTGTGAGCTTGTAGATCGGCTATTTTCAAATAGCCTGGGTAAAACAGAGCTAAAGTGGTTAGTGTATGTTTTATAATGTATTAATTTATATCTGCAAAGTAACTAGTAACTAAAGTTTTCAAATAATTGTAGCGGAGTAAAAGTAAAATATTTGCCTCTGAGATGTAGTGGAGTAGAAGTAAAAGTATAGACAATTGGAAATACTCCAGTAAAGTAAAAGTACCTCCAAATTGTACTCAAGTACTGTACAGTACTCTGAACTAGTTACTTTACACCACTTGCTCCTCTTATCATGAAAGGTAAGCTATAGCACTATGAATGCTAATCATGCTGCTGTTCTTCTGGAACTTTGTTGTTGCCAGAGCCATTCAAAGAGAGTTACGTCACCTCCATCCACTTCTTCAGGCCAGGTCTTCTACATACTGTAGCCTTCTATTGGCGAATAGTGACAAAGCCCTAAACCGGAAGTTTACGGAATGCATGGGAGTCTATGGGCGTTTGTAACTATTTCCAGTTTACATGAACCACGCTGACCGACGCTGTTTCTGCCCCCTCAGTGGCGGAACTGTCTAATATAAGGCTCTGGTTGTTGCCTGTTGTTCACACAGGTGTGAACCAGACCCAGTACTCCCAGACCGGGCGGTACGGGAAGACACGCGCGGAGGAGGACGCCAAGAGGTACCTCAGGCAGAAGGAAGAGCTGGAGAAGGTGAAGGAGAAGCTGAAGACCACACTGGTGTCCCTCCGCAAGGAGAAGAAGGAGGCCAAGGAGGAGGTGAAGAGTGGCAAAGGTAGTGAAAGGAATTGCATGTATTACTAACTAGCTTCACGATTACATTTAAACTTCCAATGTACGTACCACTACTGCAAGACCGATACTATACTCAGTGGTGGAAAAAGTACTCAAATGTTTTACTTTAGTAAAAGTATCGATACTGCGATGTAGAAGTACTCTGTTACAAGTAAAAGTCTGGCGTTGAAAATTTACTTGAGTAAAAGTGTTTGAAAATAGCCTATGTATAAAATAGGACTAAAGCGGTTAATGTATGTTTTGATAATGTAATAATTTATATCTGCAACTGTAACTTGTAACAAAAGTTTTCAAATAACTGTACTGGAGTAAAAGTATGATATTTGCCTCTGAGATGTAGTGGAGTAGAAGTAAAAGTATTGGAAATTGGAAATACTCAAGTAAAGTACCTCAAAATTGTACTTAAGTACAGTACTTGAGTAAATGTACTTGGTTACTTTCCACCACTGACTATTGTGTGTGTGTGTCTGTGTCTGTGTCTGTCTGTGTGTGTGTGTGTGTGTGTCTGTGTCTGTGTCTGTGTCTGTCTGTGTCTGTGTCTGTGTCTGTGTGTGTGTGTGTGTGTGTGTGTGTGTGTGTGTGTGTGTGTGTGTGTGTGTGTGTGTCTGTGTCTGTGTCTGTGTGTCTGTGTGTCTGTGTCTGTGTCTGTGTGTGTGTGTGTGTGTGTGTGTGTGTGTGTGTGTGTGTGTGTGTGTGTGTGTGTGTGTGCTTGTGTATGTGTGTTTAGCCCGGGGTGCAGAGCAGAGGTTAGCTCGGCTGGAGGCTCTGTGTAAACAGAAGGAGGAGGAGAGGGTGGAGCTAGAACTCAGATTGACAGAAGTGAAGGAAAACCTGAAGAAGTCATTGGCTGGAGGAGCGCTGGGTCCGCCCACTGATACCAAAATGAGTGTCAAGGTAGGCTGCCTGCAATATCATACTATGCTAAATATGAAAACATTACTGGCCAATACTTTGCTATTTATGTTTGCTATTTATCCTTGCTACATCAGTGTATGTCCACATTTTGACTGTCATATTTTTGTGCCACAGTAGCGATGTTGATCACCATATGGTATATAGTTTTTATAGAGCCATAGTATTGTTTTTTTTAGAACCATATTATTGTATTTGCTTTTTTCCCTTTACGACAGTATTTCTTTTCTTCTTTTTTCTTCTTCTCTTTTTTTTGCACAATAATGTAGTATTTTTATCCCCATAATAATCAAGTTTTGATTCTATCATAACTGTGGTATTCTTTTCCATCCCTGCTGTTTTTCTAGTTCCATACTATGCGTTACACTAAGCCATTCCTTTGATTGCCGTGTGTGTGTGTGTGTGTGTGTGTGTGTGTGTGTGTGTGTGTGTGTGTGTGTGTGTGTGTGTGTGTGTGTGTGTGTGTGTGTGTGTGTGTGTGTGTGTGTGTGTGTGTGTGTGTGTGTGTGTGTGTGTGTGTGTGTGTGTCCAGGCACAAGGCAGTAAGGTGGAGAAGGTTTACAGTGAGACCATACCGGTCAATTCAGCGTCTGAGCTCCGTAAACGGCCTCCGTCTCTCTGCACCACCGCCACACGAGGCAACGTCATGCAGAAAGCAAAGGTAGGCTGTGTGCGTGTGCGTGTGTGTGAGAGAGAGAGAGAGACATTCTGTCTGTTATCATTTGTGTGTGTTTGAACCTGCGTGACCTTTGAGGGAACCCCAAATTATACCAGTTAACGAGGCGGAAAGTCCCTGTGGTGAGGGCAATGAGTGTATGATCACGTCCCTGAATGCTAGGGCTGGGCAATATGACTTCAAATCAATATCACAATGTACTGAACCGAAATAGCAAATCTACGCGTCACGATGCGAGATGTGAGCTTGTAGATTGGCTGTTTTTGCTTTTTTTTGGTACAACGAAGTATAACCTAATACAGAGTTAAGTGCAGTGGTGGAAAAAGTACTCAGATATTTTACTCAAGTAAAAGTATCAATACTGCAATATAGAAATACTCCGTTACAAGTGA
This sequence comes from Gymnoscopelus braueri, assembly GCF_963280865.1. Taxonomy (NCBI): domain Eukaryota; kingdom Metazoa; phylum Chordata; class Actinopteri; order Myctophiformes; family Myctophidae; genus Gymnoscopelus; species Gymnoscopelus braueri. The sequence goes on along the minus strand of NC_137609.1, from coordinate 42,692,804 downwards.
AAGTCCGGAATAAAAAATTTACTTGAGTAAAAGTACAAAAGTATTGGTATCAAAATGTACTTACAGTAAGTACCAAAAGTAAAAGTACTAAAATGTTTGAAAATAGCAGATCTACAATCTCAAAACGCGTTGTGATGCGACGCGTTGTGAGCTTGTAGATCGACTATTTTCAAATAGCCTAGGTATAAAATAGGGCTGAAGTAATGTATGTTTTATTATGTAATAATGTATACAGTATCTGCAAAATAACAATATTTGCCTCTGAGATGTAGTGGGGTAGAAGTAAAAGTATAGACAATTGGAATTACTCCCGTAAAGTAAAAGTACCTCAAAATTGTACAGTACTTGAGTAAATGTACTTAGTTACTTTACACCACTGGTTTCGATATATTTTCGGTTAAATTGCCCATCCCTACCATTATGTTCTGCTTAATTGTGTGATTTGATTTGATGTGTGCGTTTGTAATCATGTGAGTGATTTTGAGTTTATGAGAGAAAGTCACAGCGATGGACGTCTGTCCTCATGTCCTGCCGTGTCCCTGTTCTTCAGGAGTGGGAGTCCAAGAAGAAGGTGACCTAGACGGACCGACGGACGGATGGAAGTAAGGACAGCGTCATGGGGGGGACACCCTGGCCTTTGTGGCGTTATGAGTGGCAGGAGGACGGAAGAATAAAAGAAAGGAGAAATGTAAAAGAGGGCAAGAGGAAGAGGGGAGCGGAAGGACAAGGACGGATGAGGACACGCTTTCCTCTCAACCTGGCAGGAACATGACAAGGAGGAGGACTCGATGCTTGCATGCAGACGAAGGATTCTGCATGTAGGAAAGGACTTTTATTTATAAAGCAATGTAAATATCACACATTTGGTCATTTTCCTACAGTACCAGTCCAGTACAGTATTGCTACTCATAGGTCGCTAAAAGTACATCATGTGTGTGTGTGTTTGTGCGGTATGCTTACAGTACACATATGTGCACACAAACACACTTCTGTGTATGTGGGTGTGCTGCATATTTGCGAGTGCACGTATCGCTGTGTTTGTGTGCGTCATCTGCATGTAAAGTACCCACAGTTCATCACGAGCTACAGAGAAAGAGAGATATGTTGATGGGCAGGACGGCAAAGGGACGGAGCAATACAAACGGTAAAGCCTGATTCATACTTCTGCGCCGCCGGTGTTGCTCACCGAAAATAGTTTTGGTGCGTGACATCCCGCGCAACCAAGCACAGTATAACTGAGGCTTTATTGTGTCATGGGGTGAATGTTCAGGAAGATTCCATGGTTCCCTGGGCTGATAGGGACAATGAAAGATGCCATTGTTTTGATAGACATCAGGGATTTTTTTTTGTTTTTTTGTCATACATACTATGGTTCCCCTTGTCATAGTTACTGGACATTTTACACTGGCCACTGATGGAGGAGAAAGACCTTTCTCTGATTGTCCTCTTTTTACTCAAAGGAAAAGCCGCAGCCACTTATAGTTTCCTAGCACATGTTAGCACAACACAACAACTGGTGGGTGTAGCCATATGTCTTATGGCCAAAACTCCTGCAATGTCAGCGAAACATGCATTAGATGACATGTCAGTGTAACTGGACTCATCCAAGAGTGTCAGGGACACAAATGTATGTTTGTGGAAACAAACCCAAACTTACATCGTTCTTTATGAACAGCTGCAACTACTTTACTAGCACAGGTTAGGACAACACAACAACTGGTGGGTGCTGTCAAATCATGATGTCACTATAAGACATCATACACCTATTATGAACAGTCCATTGGTGCCAAATGGGATTTCCCGACGTCCTATTAGTAGGAAAAATTCCACATGTTCCGTCCAACTTTGTTATTCCTGGTCGGAAACTCTGGACTTTCTCAGAGCTCTGAGATAGTGCTGTGACGTCATGTAAACACAATAAGCAACAGGTTTCAACAAGTTTATGCTTTTAAGCCGACTTTCAAGTTTTTCTTTATACAGGGATGAGGTTAATTTGTTATATGAAAACAGTATAGCAAATGCAAGTTTATTTCAGGTGTCCGTTTTGTTTGACTTGTGCCATAACAATGACGGTATGTGAATTTTGTCCGTCTACCCACTACAATATGAAGAACGTTATGATAGATGGCCACTAATTAGGATACATTATTTCCCCCTTTTTGTTTTTACATTTATGTTTGCCAAAGTAAGATAAAAAAAGATTATACGAAGAATTTACCTAACCAAATAAATTATTGTAACTACCTTAAATTATGAGTATTCGTGAAATTCCACTTGCAATGATGTTTGTTTCAGTATTAGGAGAACCTACAGGTGGTGTTTCTACAAAATGTAATGAAGCAACTGTTTATTATTGTAATTTGAAAGTATTTTTTATTTAACCAAACATGTTTGTGTTGATGCCAACCACTGTTTCTAACTATGAGTACTGCACTTTATTACATTGTTTTGTCTTCATATAAATGTATTTTAAATTAGATTCACTCTGTGCCTCTTTTGTCATATTTGAGGACACATGCATATTGCATACATCTCAGATATCTGTGATTCAACTTCTCCTTTGTATCCGTGCACACACACACACACACACACACACACACACACACACACACACACACACACACACACACACACACACACACACACACACATACTGTGGCTAGTGTGACTGACATTAGTCATCATGTATACAGTATTATGACCACATTTGGTCAATGTTTCAGCCTGATCAACTCTTTTCACTCTCATTAAAAAGCCATTATAAAAGCCATTATAGCCCAAGACAAAACTGGGACTGGAACACTACGAAATGGAAGCTGATTTGTTGAGTTCCCTCTCCGGATAGGAAGTTGGTATCCCAACCTTGTTACGACCCTGAGGACGTAAGTTTAATTTCATCTGTACTACTGTGTGTTTTAATCTTCTGTGTAGGTTTGTGTGTGTGTGTGTGTGTGTGTGTGTGTGTGTGTGTGTGTGTGCGTGTGTGTGTGTGTGTGTGATGGGATGCAGGTGTGCTTGGCTGATTGAATGAGTGATTGATTTTGCAGATTGTTGGAGGGAGCTGATTGGTTCCTTCCAACCTTCTGGAGGGAAGTTTAAAAAGCCGGTTTTCCTCAGGTTCAGCTCCAGGGTTCTTTCCTCTTTACACTCCAACCAGATTGCCAGCCGACAACAAGGCCACACTCATTTAGAATAATGTTTGTTAGTGTTGTTCAGTGTTTTTTTAAAGCCTGGGTTTAGTAGGGGTGCGTAGTCCCAGGGTGTGCAGTCTTTTTACTGATCTTGTTTTCTCCTGTGTTTTGATTAGGTGTTATACAGTAGGTTAGTGATTTTTCTTTTGATAGGTAAGGTCAGTTTTATGTTTAGTTTCATTTTTTATATTGTCTTGGCTATCAGCCCATGCACCTAAAGTTTTTAATAAAAATCCGTAAAAAGGCTACACCTTTCTTGATTGCTGGTGGTCCTTTGGAGCTGGGAAGAGAGGAGTCCCATTTAGCATGTTGCGTGCCAAGGTTTCCCCTAGGAATCACTATAGCAGTGCCAGTGATTAATTGAAATATAGAGGTTTAACTCTTTGACTACAGAAGGTATGGGACTCGAACAAGGAACCTCTGCATTTATAGGAGGATCACCCAGGTCTCCTGGGATCAGTGCAATGAGTCAAGACTGATTTCAAGATTCAATCATTTATTATTGCTTGTTTTGGAGTGTGCTTGGCATAGACAAAATGATACAACACACAACAACGTAAACATATATAAAAAACGAAATGAAACATGTTACTAGAGCAATAAAGTTGCAATTCTGAACTAATTTTCACATAATTTTCTGTATGGTAGAATATATGAATACAGTATAAGTAGTACATCAGCAGTGGTTGGAGGTGGCCTCCCTAATCTTCCATTGAAAAATGTAGACCTGTAGAATGTAGAAAAGGCCAATAACAGTTAAGTTATTTGTTCTGCTGATGTAGAGCACTGGTTCCCCAACAATGTGCTGTAAGACAACTCAAGGTGTGCCTTGGGATTCTGTGACAACCGCACATTATTATTGCAATGGATATAACCGTACAAAAAGTTTTAATTTACTATTATGGAAAAACTATAGAGGAGGGAGACCGCTGTACAATGCAAAAATAGTTTTAATGCCTTCAAACAGCTATTTTACAACTTTTTGTTTAGGCAAATGAACAAACAGTTCAGGCTGAAAACCTTACAGAGTTCTCAGCTATTGTTTTTTTGCATTGGATCCTTGGGAACCCTAGGACTCTCCACTTTTTTGTGGCAACTTACAATATATATATCAGCACTTTGTGCGCATTCATTTCCTAATACAGAGGTGAATTCTATACCCTAAAAAAAAAACATAATTTAATCATTTTCAATCTGGGGTCCCTATGTTGGGCATTTCCTTATAGGCAGAGATTTTACCCTTTTTTTTAACACTTTTCTTTACACATTATTTTTTTCTTCAAAAATAACATCTCTACAAGCTTGTTGTGAGCTTGAATATAATTTTTTTCCTATTTTATAAAGTATGAAATATGTTTTTTATTTAGTACATTTTGAAAATAAACATTTACAGAGTGATGAGTGATATGTTTATCTTTGTTTCAGTGTGTTGAGCATAGTGGATAATATGAATATATATGCTTGTATGCTTGTGCTTTTTATTTTGGCAGTTATTTATGCCACAAACACTGAATTATGTTAGAAAGCCTGTCAACATCCCTAATGGGGTTCAACAACATTAAATGACATTATAATGTAAATTTAAGCTATTAGCATAATAAGCAACAACTGGCAGAAACCTTAATTAATAAGAATAATTCCATTAAGCAGTAGTGAACAGCTGAATAATACAGAGCCCCAATTTTGTATACCTGTAAATGTTTGAGCGAACAAAAAAGGATGATACATACACAGTACTTTGCAAAGATTCTAGGCACTTATAATAATAATGCCATGAAGGGGTTGTTTATCAATAAACAACAAAGTGCGGTAAACAGAGAAAATAAAAATAAATTCAATATTTGGCGTGATCACCCATTGCCTTTAAAACTGCAATAATTGTCCTACTGTAGTTACAATCGCACACAATTTTTAAGGTACTCGGCAGGGAAGTTGGAGAAACTTGCCACAGTTTTTCTGTCTCAAATGCTTGTGCTTTGTGTACCGTAAACCCAGAATGACTTGATGATGTTGAGATCAGGGCTCGGATCATCTTTTCGCTGAATAATAGTGAATATAGTTCTTTACTCTGGCTGTGCGTTTGGGCTTGTTCTCATGCTGCCGAATGAATTTTTTTTATTGATGGGCTTTGGCTTTACTCTACCTCTATCTTCTCTCTTCTCACGAAAACTACAAATGAGGGAGCGTGCACGAAAAAAAGAATGTCACCCACACTTCTTTACACCTGTAATCCTTTGATGTGACAATAAAGCTGATTCTGATTCTGCCGGTACTGTACGGTATTTCTCAACAATGAGAAGACCACTAACTGTGACCAAATCTCCAAACTCTCTCTAAATGCATCCCCAAACCTCCAAAACAACCTCCACCATGCTTCACTGTTATTTGCAGGTTTGTCCTTGACCTTGCTCTCCAGCTCTTCATCAAACAAAGTGCCTTCTGTTGGAGACAAATATTTCACGATTTGAATTATCAGTCCAGAGCACCTGCTGACTTTTTTTTCTGCATCCCAGTTCTTGTGTTTTCATGCATAGGGTGGTACGTGGCTTTGTTTCCATGTCAAGTCTTTCATGGCCCGGGTACCCTTCTTCTTCTTTTCCCTTTTCCTCTCCTCCCCCCTGTCGGTTTCTTTTGGTCTCTGCAGAAGAACTTGGTCAGCATATCTGGAAACGAGATTCAAGATGCAAGATTTCAAGATGCAAGAATTTGTTGGTTTTACATATAACGATTATGAGTTCATAAGCACGTACATAAGTAAACTTCTTTGGTCCCTCAACATTGTAGCAACAATAATAAAAGAAAGAATTAAGAAAACAGCAAGTAATGAGGTAAAGAAATAGTAAATATGTACATTAGTCATAGCACCCTTTGAGGTACTTTTAAGGTGCATGGTTCCTAGTACCTCTAAATATGATACAAATGCAGTACGTAGAGTATGTATGTACACAGTATACATATTTAAGCAATAGATAAATATATATACACTAAATAGCCTACAGTGTATATATATACACACGCATAGGCAGGAGCACATGCGCCTGCCTGCCTGTGTGTGGGATGTGTTTAAATAATTGAAATTGTGTGATGATGAGTCCTATGTGTGATTGTGTGTGTGTGTGTGTGTTAGTTGCTTGTGTATGTATGTGTGTGTGTGTGTGTGGGTGTGGGTGTGGGTGGGTGTGCGTGCGTGCGTGCGTGCGTGCGTGTGAGTGGCGGGTTTGTGTAGTCTTGTGAAGTCTGTGTGTGTGTAGTAGGGAGGCAACACGCCTATAGTGTCAATCATTCATAAACCTGCCTGGGGGGGTATCTGTTTCAGAGCCTACTGGCCTTGGTCTTGTGGATGTGGAACTGCTTGTCATCTGAAAGTCCAGGGTTTTTTCGTAAATCCATGGGCTTTACTGACATAGCATCAATCGTATATATCCTGGAGCGAAGCTCGGATCCACTGATGCACTGGGCTGTCCAACACAGCCCTCTGAAGTGCTTTGCAGTCGAGGGCAGTAACAGTTCCCGTACAAGGTAACTGGTCAGGATGCTTTCTCTACAAGGCCTGAAGGATATTGGGCCCTATATGGCAAACTTCGATAGGCTCTATGCACAGCAGCCATGTTATCACTTCCTTCACAGGTGTTACCAATGATATTAATGAAGGCTCTGTTCCATTTAGTGGTTCTCAGACTTTAATTTCCACAACCCCATAACTCTGAGAGTGTACAAATGGAACCAAATGGACCCTTACTTTATAGCAGCCACTGGTATAGCAGAATGTTTCCAGTCGAGCCAACATGCACAATATCAGCACCCTGACTGTTTGACCAGAATGGAACAGAGCCTTCATTAGTATCATTGGCAACACCTGTGAATTTCTTCACAATATGGCTGCATTGCATAGAGCCTCCAGACAGCATACTCGTCCCAGGTCCTCTGTGATGTGAACGCAGAGGAACTTGAACTCACTGACCCCCTCCCCTGCTCCACTGTAGATGGAGCATGCTACATTTTGCCCTCCTGAACTCCCCAATGAGCTCCTTGGTCTTATCAATGTTGAGAGACAGGTTGAGACACAGGGCACCATTGTGTGAGTTCTTGACCTCTCTCCTGTAGGCCAGTGGTTCTCAACCTGTGGGTCGAGACCCCCAGGGGGGTCCCCCACATGATTTTTTTTGGGGTGGGGGGGGTCTCAGATGACAGTGAAGTGACAATATAAGGACCTTTAAGACCTTTGATACCTTAAAAAAAAGAAAGAAAGCTAAGAAAAATACCATTACTGCATCCCATGTAATCAACAAACTAACTGGTCAAATGTTGGCCAAATGTCAAATATTATAAGAAAGAGGTAAAACAAAATTGTTAAAAAAAACGATCTACAAGCTCACAACACCTTGTAGATCAGCTATTTTCACAATATTTATCTGTGGAACTGAGTCAATATAAGTGTAATGCCTCAACTCCTACATTCCAAGTGGTTGTCAGGGTGGAGGGTCCCCAGTTCAGATGTGATTATTTTGGGGGGTCACAGCCTAAAAAAGTTGAGAGCCACTGCTGTAGGCCATCTCTTCACCATTGTTTTGTGACAGTTATCTTCGGCACATATACTGGTATCCTCAGCAATACTGGTCTCGGCTCCTAATCGAAGCATGGAGCATGACTTCACCTTCCGGAGCACAAACAGCCTTGTCAGCGGAGACAGCTGTTCAGGGGGTTGTTGTTGTTGTTGTCAGTGATCTCAAAGCAAGTGTAAGAGGTGTTCAGCTCATCTGGGAGCGTGTGACAGCTGAGTGACTGGGTCTCGTTCTGAAGTCAGATATTGTGTGTAATCCTTGCCACAAGCTATGTGGGTTGTTCCTGATTAGTCGTGACTCAAGCCTCTCACTGCAGTTGTTTTTTGCCTGAGTTGAGCGCTGTTCTGAGGTCGTAATTGCCTTTCAGCTGTTTCCTGGGTTGAGAATCCAATGTCTGGTTTTGCACAGAACTGTTTATCCATGGCATCTGGTTTGGCTAAATCCTGGCAGTTATAGTGGAGACTATGCCAGTTATGCAGTTCTTGATTATGTCCAGAACCGTGTCTGTGTATATACGCTCTCGCCCTCCGCTGCCTCATGGAAAATTGTTAAAAACATTCTCAGAGATGCTTTGTTGAAATCCCCAACCATGATGAAAATGGCCTCTGGATATTTATTCACTGCAATGCTAATAGTCCTGTGTTAGCCTAGGGCAGAATGTTAATTTCTTTGTCCCTGTCCACCGAAATATGGTGAATCCCACTGATATGGCATGATCTGGGATGCTGTTCGACAGCCAGGTCTCTGTGTGGCGATAATGCTGCAGTCCTTAGTTTCACACTGAGAGGAAATCCTTGCTCTCAGTTCATCTAGTTTGTTGTCCAAAGTGTTCACAATGGGGGAGCCGTGGTTCGGCTGGATCTCCATCTCAATCCATCACCATCAGCCCAGCTGTCCTTCCCCTCCCAAGGTTGTCTGGGTTGTAAGCTTGCTGTTGTTTTTCAGATCCCCTGCAGTTCATGTGAGCCGATGGATCCCAATGGAAAAGTGTCAGGATCATCAAATCTCTTGTCGTGCCTCAAGTAGGTGGCTGCTCGAGTGTCTGTGTCATACCTCAAGTAGGTGGCTGCTGTAGAAGTGGGGGAAAAAACAAGTACAAATCTACAATATCACTGAGAAACGCAAAACGAGGCACCATGTCTTGATGCCATCTTGTTGCCACCTGTCTGCCTCAACATGTCTGCCTGTGAGAGACATTGCTGATGGAGGTTAACCACTTTGTGTCTTGATGTTATGCTCACTCTTGCCATGGTATGAGATTTTATTAATTCATGCTTTATTTTACTGTACACTAAACCAGCTGTACCTTTTGATCCCATTAGATAACTAGAGATAATTTTGTTCTTTATTATACAGTAAACAAACAACCACAGTTATACCGTATTTAGACAAGAGACATAGTGTGTGCACATAGCTACAGTAGCCAGGTTCAGGACAAACAAAAGATCAACATAAAGAAAACAATTATATCGGCACACTAATACTATTTTATTGCAATTCAACGTTTCGATCATGCTGGATCTTCATTAATAATAAATCTGGAAATGGGCGTACACGGCATACACATAAAGTATGACTACACTGTATTGCCATACTATACCCAAAGTATGTAATGTAAATGTACTTTTATACCAAATTATACTCCAAGATAGAAGATTTTGGCAAGGTCTAATTAGAAATCAAATACAATTCCATATCAGATGGAAAATATGCTACTGTTGGACCTACAGTATTATACCAAATTAGGCTTTAATTAGACACCAATGTATTTAATGCTACCAACATGGGCTTATGATTAGACTTAATTAGCCAACTGTAACTAGAAAGGAGCACAAAATTCTCTGCCAGGAGGCATGCCCCAATAATAATACTTACACTGTCTAACGTACAGTATAACATCAAACTCAAATCTCCTGAAATGCTGTGTCTCTGTGTCCAGTGTGCGCACATGCATGCACGTACATCACAGGTGCTTGGGTTATGTTGGCATGTTGGCATGTGACAGGACTGTGACAGTGCCGGGCATCCCTGTGACTGGACTGTGACAGGCCCTGTGGAAGAGCATATCAGCGCCCCCTTTAAAAAACATTTCTTCCAGCGCCCCCCAAACTTCTCTGTACGCCCCCCTGGGGGGCTGTACCACCGCCATTGATGTATGTATGTATGTATGTATGTATGTATGTATGTATGTATGTATGTATGTATGTATGTATGTATACATACATACATACATACATACATACATACATACATACATACATACATACATACATACATACATACATACATACATTATGTATGTATGTATGTATGTATGTATGTATGTATGTATGTATGTATGTATGTATGTATGTATGTATGTATGTATGTATGTATGTATGTATGTATGTATGTATGTATGTATGTATGTATGTATGTATGTATGTCGCTCTGTCCGCAAAGACTCTATCCACTCTATCATCATCAAACAAGGGCAACATTCATCTTTGACCACAAAATAGCTCCATAATGTCACATATTGAGATAGACATCTAATATATGAAGTTTCATGGTCCTGTGATGTGATGTGTATAATGTATTGAGTCATTGGGACAGAGTGACATACAATAGATACACACAGACATTCCCATTACAGTATAGGTTCACAATCGCTTTGCAGCTCAGCAACTGTAATCACAACACAAGGCCATGAAACTTCCTATACACTGTATTACATCTCTAGCTTAACCCATTAAAACCGGGAAATAATCCGTATCATTTTAGATTTTAGCTATATATATATATATAGCAACATAATTTTGGGGGTCCTTGGCACGACTACTGGTTTAGAAGGCATTTGTAGAATCGGCCTCAGGTCTTAATGGGTTAATATCTCATCGTGGTAGAGTACAATTTGGCGGTCAAAGGTCAAGGTCAAGACAGTCAGTTATGAGCACATTGTTGTGCATATAGCCTAATGACTTCTGAACTATTCATCGTGACCGTGGCATTGAGCCATGTGTGACTCGTGTGGAACCTTGTAATGCACAGGCTTATTACACAAGAGCCTCTGAGTGTATGAGGGGGAAAGTTACAGAGACTATGAAGTTTGTCCTGCACGGTGTCCTCCTGTGTCCTCGTTCTTCAGGAAGCGGGTGTCCAAGAAGGTGACCTAGAGCGATGAATGGACGGAAGGACGGACGGATACTAATAAAAGACATAGTCATGGAGGGACACCCTGGGCTTTGTGACCTGAAACACAAAATGAGTGGCAAGTAAAGGGAGAAATGCAAGAGAGCGTGAGGAAGAGGGGAGGAGAGAGGATGACAGATGACACACTCTGCTTTCCTCTCCACCTGGCAGGAGAATCACAGCCATGAGGAGGACTCACTGCTTTCATGTACAGATGAAGAACTCTTGTATTCCTGTTTGAGAAAATGCTCGAAAATCTGTACAAAGGTTGGTGTTTTATACTGTAAACCACTGTACATTTCACAAATTTCACATCAATACCTACTGTGTGTGTGCTACTGTGTGTGCTAGCATGCATGCATGCACGCGCGCGCGCGTGTGTGTGTGTGTGCGCGCGTGTGCGTGCATGCGCGCATATTTATGTGGTATTGTCAGTGTATTTAGAGTGCATGCATACTGTATGTGTGAGTGTGTATTTCCCTATCTGGGTGCCATCAATTCTGTATGATTTTCACTCAAGGTGGTTTGAATCAAACACTGAGGCTCCTCTAAACCAGTGGTTCTCAACCTGTGGGTTGGGACCCCAGGGGGACCCCCACATGATTTGGGGGGGGGGGGGGGTCCCCAGATAACAGTGAAGTTACCATTTAAGGACCTCAAAAAATAAGAAAAAAGAAAGAAAAGAAAAAGACCATTACTGTATCAAAAGTAACCACCAAACTATACTATAAAAACTGGTCGAACATTAGCCAAATTGTCAAATAATATAAGAAAACAGCAGATCTACAAGCCGATCGAGCTTGTGGAACCACTAAATGTAATGCCTCAACTCCTACAATTCAAAGTGCTTGTCGTCCCCAGTTCAAATATGATCATTTTGGGGGGGTTGTGGCCTGAAAAGGTTGAGAACGACTGCTCTAAACAACACAGAGCCAACAGTGAAAAACAATTGATTTATTTGGGAACAATATTCACCAAATTAGGTAACAGTTCACATGATCTCAGGAGTCATGTGACAATGACCGTGCGCACTGGACCCAGAGAGATAGAGAGGGAGAGAGACGCAGTTTAAAGTTACTGCATAAGACAGTGAAGGCATTATTATTGGGCCCTGCCTCCTGGTGCTCGATCATGCTTTGAAGAAGAACATTATGTAACTTTGTTACATGCAATAATATCATTTCTGCCACCCAGTGCTGCACAAACGGTCGCATTTATTCCTCCACTGTGCAGCTCTTTGAGCTCCGTTGCTCAACGCTACCATCGCAGGCCAACAGCTTTATGCTCCAACATTACCAACAGCTAATCTAAACACACATTATCAACACAGCCCATGCCTAGTAGCCGTAAAGAGTTGATGCAATGCTGCACATCGTCCCTGCAATGTCATATTCTGCCTCCTACACAGCCCTGGGTTGGCCATCTGGCCTGAGAGAAATAGGCGCTCCGCGGGGCAACCCTTTCTCTCTTTGTCGTGTCTTAAAATTGTTATAAAACAGACGTCAGCATACAGTCAAATATAAAACATTTTGGGAGAGTACTCCGTTTCAGACAACAGACAGAAGCGAAACCCTCACATTCAGTGACAAGAAGAGGACAGAGGAGACAATTTGAACGTCCTTAGAAAGAGTTGGTTTTATTTAGTGCATTTCTAGTGTTTTTTGTCCACAGCAGGAACCAAAATGTTAAGTGAATGTGTTGTTCCTCCAGCGGTCTGGTCCACTATAGCATTGGTCCACTGACACGTCCCCGGTGCAGTATATAACGTTCTCACCTCTCAGGGTCAGTTCACTAGTGTTCTGGTAACGGACACTATTGGCTATCACTAGTGTTCAGTAGGTCAAGGAACACGATAAGACCCAATAAAAGACGGACCCTGTTGGGCATGCTTGCTACTGAGCAAGAGGGTCCTCAAGCATCCATGCAACAACAAACAAACAAACAAACAAACAAACAAACGACAACAATGACAACAGCAACAAAGGAAACGCTTATAAGAAACAACAGTGTCCATTTTCGTGTGTGTGTGTGTGTGCAGCGTGGAAGTATAAGTAAACACGGAAGGAAGCATATACAGTTACGCCTCGACCTGCCAGAGCCCTCTGGTTTGAATCTGATATACAACAGAGCTTAAAAAGATCAAATATACACCCACCCACCCTCCCAGTGTAGAGTACACAACCCCATATCTAACCCCTAGACACCCCTTGCACGCACACACTCACACACTCACGCACGAGCACGCACACACACGCACCCAC
>NC_137609.1:42672119-42674619 GCF_963280865.1 Gymnoscopelus braueri | reverse complement strand
GAGTGAAATGATTTTCATCTGGCTGCCGGTTAAAGGGGTAATTCACTTTAACACTTCTGGGGTCATTTGAACGTCTACTCAGGTTTTTGTGAGTACCCCAGACAGTTTTGTAAGTTGCTTGATTCAATATTTAGATATTTGATATTCATTTGATCAGACCCACCCTCCTATATTAGAGCAGTGAACTTCAAACTCCATTTTAACCATGTCAGACTCATTGAAAACACACGTCCCTGGTTCTGGTGACTGGTGTCCTTCTAATGCGCGAGGAGGTTTTTCAATTACTTTTTAAAATGTTTTAACTCAAAGAAATGTATACAAAAAACGAATGCGGTCACTTCATTGGCACTGGGACAACCTCACAGTCAATGTCAACATGACCAAGGAGCAGATTGAGGACTACATGAGGCCGAAGAGAGAGCACGCGCCTATCTTCATCGAAGGTGTTGATATGGAAATTGTCGGTGAGTTCAAGTTTCTCTGCGTAGTGCGTACACATTGATAAGGATCTCAAGTGGGACACACACACACCACGGGCACATGGTGGAAAAGGCTCAGAAGCGGCTGTACTGGATCCGTTGTCTGAAGACGTTCGGAGGGGGACCCCGCATCCTCAGTCTCTTCTACAACAGCTCCATCGAAAGTGTCCCGTCAGGCTGTGTCACCACCTGGTTTGGGAACTGAACTGGCCGGACGGACGTATGGCCCTATGTCCTATAGTTGTTACACTGGTCTAGTGAACCGCACCTTAAGAACACTTTTTCGGCTTTATCTCGGCTCATGGCGGCATGTATTATGTACACATCTACATGTGATGCTATTGTTCTAAACATCATGTACATACTTGCTACTACATAATTATGCTCTCTGTACAGTTTGTATATATCTTTTTGATAGTTTGACCTGTTTCTATCCCGCGTTTTCTTCTCACCTGCTCTCACTCTATCTCTATCGTTCTCACGGAAAACTACAAAATGATGGTGCGTGCACGGAACAAAGAATTTCACCCACTTCTTTACACCTATGAACCTGTGATGTGGCACTAAAGTTGAGTTTCTCAGATATATTCAAATGAATCAATGCTGGTGAAAGGACACGGATGCTAGCGCAGCTTTCGGGCTCTAGATGGCTCTCTATTCATTTTTCAAGGTGAGGTTTCTTCTTTTGGGCTTATTTTTGGAGGTGATGTTTCTTATTTTTCTCGCGAGAGTTGGTAAAACTGAAGTAAAGCTGTCGGCACACTGTTCACACAGACAGCCTTTAAATTCAGCATCTCAACTCTATAATTTACAAAATACCTCTGTTACTTTTAACTAGAGGGTTAGGATGTTTATTAAAGGTTATTGTGGGCTCGCTAAGCAAGCCCACTCATGTTATCCTCACTATTTATTATTATTTATTTTCACCTATCTAATTCTTCATACTTTTAGCTAGAAACTCCGTTCAAACATGCAGCTTGCTTAGGACCTGTTGTTGATATCTTTTGCACTTTTTGAGATGTTTAACTTTTAAACACCCAGTAGTTTGAATGGCAAAATGCCATTTAGCAGTGGAGCCAGATGAAATCATAAAAATGTTCACACATTTTTGTAAAGTCTATACACCATGAATCTTTACCGTCCAGATATATTCTATATATCAAAATGTAACAACAAAGATTAAAGATTAAATTATCTAAGCTGTGCAATTAATATATATATTGAGACATTTAGATCCTGTGTCTGGTTTGAGATGACCTTTGACACGATCCTGTTTCTGGTTTGACAAAAAATTCAATTTCTCCCCTGAACAAGCAGGCAAGCTCCATTAGCTCAGTGGTAAAAAAAAAAACCCTCTGCTCTTGTGCAGGGGACCGGGGTTCAAATCTGGGGTAGAACAGTAAAGTTACATAGTGCAGTTTTAACACTATCAATATACTTAACACTATCTACACTCTTAAAATAACAATACTTAAAACTACCAACACTACTAATACTTAACACTATCAATACTTAACACTATCAATACTTAACAATATCAACACTCTTAAGATGCGTTCCCAACTAAAGAAAATAAAAAAGATAAAGATATTTATTTGAGCGACACGATTACACACAAACTCAATGCAAACACCTTGCATGGAGCCACCAACGCTGACCAGCGCGACCAAAGTGGAGCGATTGAAGCGACTAGAAATAAATGTTATCTTTTGGTGGGAACGCACCTTTACACTATCAATACGCATTATCAATACTTAACACTATCACCACCATCAACACTCTTAACACTATTGATACTTATTAACTATTAATACTTATCAACGTATCAACTCTTAACAATAACAACATTCTTAACACTACAGTAGCAACATTCTTACATACTGGTTACCAACCCAGCGAGCCCACACTGTTTCTTCAGGACAAGTATTTTCTAGTTATTATAAATGTTATCATTAAAAAATATTATAATTAATATTATTATTACAAATATTTTTCTAAAATGTTATGCAAATAGCAGCTCT
>NC_137609.1:42598237-42671919 GCF_963280865.1 Gymnoscopelus braueri | reverse complement strand
ATGCATAGTGCTGTGTGTGAGCCCTCAGCCCAAATGAGATGCAACAAGTAGGACATAAGACCAAGATTTGTTGGCCAATAAAAATCTGTATAGCCTTTTATAGCCTATATACCCCCATATCGGGTATACAACGTAGCCTAACAATATCTCTCATAAGCATGTTCTTTTTCTTTTGTGCACACACTGCTTTTCTTTCCACCCCGTCTCAGTCTTGTTGTTGACAGGGGGGGGGGGGGGGGGGGGGGTCGCCACTGGGAACAATAAGTGGTCCAAGCAGTGCTGATGTCAGCACCCTGGACAGCTCCCCTCTTATTGCCTCATGTTTATCCTGCATGCAGAAAGCACAACCAACCCTGAGATCACAACTAAAGCGTGTCTCTATTAAAGGGATATTTCACTATCAAATCAAATAAACAAACATAAAAAAAAAAGAATATAAAATAAATGAAAAAAGTCATGGAAAATATCGCTTTAATATCACACTCTCGCCCAAAAATCGTCGCTACTCACCTTGTTTGGTGGCATGGTGGTGGGCATGGTGCTCTTTCTCCTCTTTAGTTTTTTTTCCGCTCATGGAACAGGCTGCTGTTGGCTGCTATGATGGATCGATCAAACTTTAAGGCGAGAGATGATCCCGTGAATTAAGAGGCCGGTTCTTCTACTTTCTCATTGTGTCCACACTGTCCGTTTTAATGATGTGGAAAGCTCTCCTTCCTTTGCTCTCACACTCTCACTGTCTGTCTGTCTGTCTGTCTGTCTGTCTGTCTGTCTGTCTCGACAAGCCTTAAGCTCAGGGCACACCGGTGACCGTAGCGCGTGTCTAGAGCAAAACTATCTGTTGTTGGAGGAGCGCTCCTCCGAAACATGTAGGGTGGGAGGAGGGGATAGAGAGAGAGAGAGAGAGAGAGAGAGAGAGAGAGAGAGAGAGAGAGAGAGAGAGAGAGAGAGAGCGAGAGAGAGTGAGTGAGAGAGTCTCTCTCACACACACACACACACACACACAAACAAACGCACGCGCGCGCACACCCCACACACACACACACACACACACACACACACACACACACACACACACACACACACACACACACACACACACACACACACACACACACACACGCACACACACACACTGGTGCAAAATAACTGAGTATATTTACTCAAGTACTGTACTTTTCATTAAAAGGTATTTTTACTTTACTGAAGTATTTCCAATTTTCGGTTCTTGTACTTCTACTCCACTACATCTCAGAGGCAAATATTGTACTTTTACTCCACAACAATTATTTAAAACTTAGTTACTTTGTAGATTTTGATTATTATTCCAAAACCTAACCACTTCAGCCATTTGAAAATAGCAGATCTACAAGCTCATTCTAGATCTGCTATTTTCTAAAGATTTTATACATTTTATAGTACATTTGAAAAATTCTGCATAATGAGTATACTTTCTACTTTTCGTACTTTAAGTACATTGATACCAATACTTTTGTACTTTTACTCAAGTAAATTTTGAATTCAGACTTTAACTTGTAATAGAGTATTTCTACATTGCGGTATTGATACTTTTACTTAAGTAAAAATGTGAATACTTTTTCCACCACTGCGCGCGCGCGTACACACACGCACACACACACACACACACACACACACACACACACACACACACACACACACACACACACACACACACACACACACTCTGGCCCAAGCAGAACAATTAAGTGAACGGATACACATTTTTCATTAATATTAATGTTATTAAATATTTTCAAAGGCAAGATTAACTAAAATAATTGTCTCATTCTCTAGGGATGCTGACTTAACTGCATGGTTACTTAATTCACGTGTTGAAAGCGATAGTTGCTGCAGGCACATCTAGTCCTAATGCACACTCAGCAAACCTAATGCAAAGTGGCTAATCAGTATATTGATCAATCAATCAATTTAAGTTTAAGCGAAACATGTCTATGCCTCCAGACATTGCAGTAGCACACTGAAAAACTTGTCTTACAGTTGTAGGCCTAGTAAAACGCACTAATGTAGTCTAAAATGTATTTTAGGCGATAGCCAGTGCTCCAAATTTCAGAAACGCAGATTAATGTTATTGCATCACATCTGAGCTGACTATACTTAAAATGTCACCATTTCCTAAAAAGCATATAGGCCTCAGATTACAGACCACTAATCATGTTTTATTGCTTGTTTTATTGCCAGGAAGTAGCCTATTTTATGTCTCTCATTGGATACTGCTATTTAGTAGCCTATTTAGAATGTCTTAATCAGTGACATGAAGAGACAAAGTTGTTGAGATTTGTTTTTAATTTTTATCATTATTTTACCTTGTTTTGTGTGACAGAATCCCTCTTGTTTTCTTATCTGCTTTGGGCCCCTTATTTAATATTCTTCTTGCAAACGTTCCACTTTGCCTTGCTGATCTCATTTGTTCTGTTCCACTCTCATTAGGCAGTCTTTTCTGCTGCTTTTGGCCATGTCTCGCTGTACTGGGATTAGCTTTGTCCTTTAAATTGGCTATTTACCGAGACATTTTTCATGCTTTATTCGATAGAAAGAGAGGGGATGACATGACAGATATCTATTGAACAAAGTATGTGGTGATAGGTCTGACTGTCTGTGCCTCTGTTGTACACATACTGTTGGGTTCATGAGTACATGAGTCCTATACTTTAACTAAGATTTAATTCATTGTAAAGGAATAGTTCACCCAAAAAAAATGACTTATTTTCTATTAATTACACACCCCATGAAGCCTTGAATTCATGGATTTTATTTGGTTTTTGACACATTCCTGAGCCAATAATTTGATGACCAGGTGTAATTCCGGTTGGAGACTCAAAGAGACTCCTTTGAGTCTCCTACCGGATACATTAGCATCTTTCCACCGGTAATCAAATTATTGGCTTAGGAATTACAAAAAATGAAAAAAAAAACATGAATTCAATGCTTCATGGGGTGTGTAATTGATATAAAATAAGTATTTTTTGGGGTGAACTACTCCTTTAACTTGGCTCATTGAGAGAAAGCCTGATTAGGGTTCAGAGTGTCATTTCCTCACAGTCAAGACAGTTCTTGTCCAGCGTTGGGCAGTAACAAATTAAAAATAATATATTACTGTAATATTATTACTTTTCCCAGTAACGAGTAAAGTAAGGTATTATTCTGCCAAAACAGTAATATAATACCATATTACTCGGTCAAAAAAGGCCTCGTTACTTGTTACTAATGACGAGCGTAATTCTTTTTTGCTCATTCATTCATTTAATTCATGTACTCTCTCTCCGTCTCTCGTAGAGGCAAGTTGTCGCATTGTGCGAAAATAGAGCAGATCTACAAGCTATCAACCTACGTCAACAGAGATGCTTCTTAGCTTGCAGATCAGTTCTTTTTAGCCCGCAGCCCGCGCACAGTTATGACGTAGCGCATGACCCGTATGCGACCGCCGACTCGTTTATTTCTCCGCCTTTTTGGGCGGTGTAGCCGCCCCTATAAGTGGGGTTGGGACACCTCATTAGTACACCCTTCGCTGTACTGTGATTGGCTCATAATTAGTACACCCCTAGCATTAGTACACCCCTAGCTGTACTGTGATTGGCTGACTCTATTGGCTGACTCTATTCAGCACTGTGATTGGCTAGCGAGACACATGATGAAACTAATAACATATAAATAGGACTATGCACTTAAAAAAAAAACACTTTTTTTTTCGAGAGAAAAAATATCAATTTTTTTTTTAAGTGAGCTTCCATCACTGTGATGACCACTGTGATGACCACACCGCCCACTTCACACTGGGTGTGATTTTTTTAACTTCAAAAAGCTCTCAAACTTCTATTTTGAGGCACGGAATTTACTTGAGATAAGATATCGTTCAGATAGAATTTAGTTGTTTAACTTCATATATGTGGTCAATTAATCATGACAGAGCCTATTTAAAAATAAAAATTCAGAGAACCGGCAGGGGCAGGCATAGTGGAGCGGTTAAATGCTTTTTTCTGGCAGAATCTTTCAGTTGATGATACAAGCGTGAAAATTGGCATGAGCAGTCTCCATGGGTCACTTGACAAGAACATTGTCTGAGCCATTTGTAATTTCAAGATGGCGGCCATTTTTCAAGATGGGCGACACCTTAAGTATCATTCATAGTCGGACGTAAGGATACGTAACTAGCGCCAGCGCTCCTTGCGTCGTCGTTTTTGTCTCCCCCTCCGTCACTTACGGCTCCAGGATTTCCGTCCATGCAGTCAACATTCACCGTCAGGCCGACGTACGTTCGTTTGTACGTTGGCTGTAGTACCAGTGGAACCCGTTGGCAGTATAAGGAAAAAAAGTTTTCCTCGGGCCCTCTTTCTCCAAAAAAAGACCCACGTTGGTTGGTGGAAGTACTTGAGTAAATGTACTTAAGTATAGACCCGTCGATGCACGGTCTGTGACAATATATAGCATATATAGCACAGTGCAGTAGGGGTCGAAACTCACGTTTTGTAGACAACCATTGTTTTTGTCTAGTTTGTGGACTAGTTTGTGTCTTTTATTGCGTTGTTTTGGCTAGATGCTACAATGGTAGCTTCATGTTGTTAGCTGCGCTGATGCCAGCAGCTGGCTGTGTTGCCAGGTTTTGTGAGAGAAATAAGCAACCAGGTCTATGAAAACAAGCCCAAAAGAATCGACTAGGATATAGCAGATCTACAATATATGTTTGAGAATCACTGGTTTAAATAATAATTGGCCCAAATAAGCAACTACACTTTAGAAACAAGCCCAAATAAAACCGCAACCACCAATACAAAATTGCTTGTTTGTTTACAAGCAACTTTACAGAAAAATAAGCCCAAAGTCGCTTATAATAAGTAGACATGGCAACATTATGGGTACGGCGGTACATACTAGTGGCCATCTAGTGGATGATAGGTGTATTACGCCTGTACACTTTAAAATAAATAAAATAACCCCTAAATAACGTGAGCGACTATGCATGCGTCCGTAAAGAACGGACGGAATCCCTCACCCCCTGACGCACGTTTTAGACCCATCTAGGGACTATGAACAGGCCTTTAGTGGGCAGTTAAGTGATATGATGGTTTATTTGGTGATGCAAGCATGAAAATTGGCATGAATACTCTCTGTGGGTCACTTGACAATAGGCCACCCACAGCTACTTGACATTTCAAGATGGCGGCCATTTTTCAAGATGGCCAACACTTTAGTGGAGCAATTAAGTTATATAATGGTTTATTTGGTGATACAAGCATGAAAATTGGCATGAGCAGTCTCTGTGGGTCACTTGACAATAGGCCACCCACAGCTACTTGAAATTTCAAGATGGCGGCCATTTTTTCAAGATGGCCACCACCTTAGTGGAGCAGTTAAGCTTAATCAAATCATTTGGTTGGTGATACAAGCATGAAAATTGCCATGAGCCGTCTCAAAAGGTCATTTGACAAGAAACCGCCCACAGCCACTTGAAATTTCAAGATGACTGCCGTCCGCCATGTGGATCTTTAAATGATACCTTTTCTCATATAAATGTATTGGGTTCCTCAAAAAGCTCTGTCAAGAGAGGTTGTTTTACTGTGTTTTGTCTGACTCCTCGCCCACGACCTGTCCAGTTTGGTAAAACCTGTCAGGAGTTGCCTCCCACTGGCATAGCTCTCAGGGTTCACTGAGGTACACAAGCTCCCTTACCACGACAAGGTAACAGTCACAAGGGAGGATATATATATATATATATATATATATATATATATATATATATATATATATATATATATATATATATATATATATATGCTGAACGGACAGTGCTCCAAAATTATAATTGAGCAATGGCTAATACTGAATGGCAGTAGCCACGGAACCATGACAAACTATACTAAGGAACTAAACTGAAAATGTGCTTCACTGTTACATATGGCAGTGGAAGGCAGTGGAAGCAATGTTACAAAGAAACAACTGAAAATTACACACTAATAGACTGGCGACAAAGTAAAACATGATGCGCCGATGTGGCGAGGGGAAGCCGAGCCATAGGCCTACACTTGAAAACACAGAGGACAACGTGGAAAAACTCTGGCAAAATAAACATGCAAATAGGTTCTAGCAGGGGCAACTACATAGGCATGTGCAACTGAGTCCATATCTGAAGCACTTACACCTTCCAGTACATGCCTTGGTGCACCCACATTTGGTCAACTCCCAACAACTCTCCGCAATAGGTGGAAGTGGAGTCCAGAAGACTTTCCACTTCTCGTCCTGTTCCACCCATCCCCAGATGGGCTTGGCATTTGTGGATGTCGCTTCAATGCCGACGTTTGGCATGCTCTTTGAGTGCTGCTTGAGTTGGCGGGATCAAGTCATATTGTCTTTGCTTTCTGGCAAAGAGATCAAGCCTGGCCTCGTTCAGAGTTGTGACATCGCTGGACCTGTCATACATTAGATCTTCTTGGCCTCTTGACATGGATATCTTTGGTATCTGCGGTGTCTTCAGCAGATGTGACACGCATTGTATCCGAATAAAGCAACCTATTTTCGGCATGACCCTTTCAGAAGTCCCCCTGCGTCACTGGTCTGGTGGTCGGGCAAACAAACTGCTGATGAGGAGAGGAAACAGTGTTCCTCTCCTCTCGTCTCCTCTCCTCTCCTCTTCTCTCCTCTCCTCTTCTCTCCTCTATATCATTGGTTCTCAAAGTCCGGGGACCCCCAGGGGTCCTTGAGGGAGTTCCAGGGGGTCCCCAGCTAAATGATAGATTAGGCACCAAATGGACCCTTATGGGTCTATAACTCAGAGAGTGTACAAATAGAACCAAATGGACCCGTTAGGGTCCATTTGTACACTCTCAGAGTTAAATTGACATAGATTTTACAATATAAATTGCGGTCCAAGTGATAGAAATGCCATTAAATGGGGGTCTGTAGCCCTATGCATGTCAAACTGGGGGTCCTTGAAATTAAAATGGTTGAGAATCACTGCTAGAGCAGTAAACAATCTTCTCTTATGGGGGTCCCTGGCATATCTTTTGAAATGGGGGTCCGCAGGCTAGTGTCAATTTGGGGGTCTTTGACATGAAAAAGTTTGAGAACCACTGTTCTATATATCTCCTCTCCTCTCTCCTCCCCCCTTGCACTTTGGCTAATTAATATTGACTGGTGTAAGAGGTTGAAAAGGTTAAGAAATGTTCAAAAAGTTTACTTTATTGTTTCAGTTTTTGAGAGGCTGCAGCCAGTGTGTGCAGTTCAGATTGATGTTGTTCCTGTAAGGATAACTATTGTTCCAATTCCAAATATGGAATTTGTAGCAGCAAAATACTTAAAAAGATAAAGACTGTTGACTGTTTTCTATTGTTCCATTAAATTGGATTCAGTTCTAAAAGGCTAAAAACTGTACACGTCTTTTCTTTTGCGGGGGGCGCGGGGAAAGTAATATAAAGTAATATGTAATATATTACTCTTGATTCCAAGTAATAAGTAATATAATATTATTACTTTTCAAAGGAGTAATAAGTAATAAGTCACATATTACTCTCCTAAGTAATATAGCCCAACACTGATCTAATGTCGAAGAAAGTTCTATGAAATTAATTCAAACCACTATTTACACTTTAGCCTACATTTATTTATTTTTGCTCCCAATTCATTCCCCCCTCCATATATATATATAGTCCCTGTCACTGCTGACCCCTACATGGCCTTTAGGGAACGTTGTGTAGAGACAACCACGTCTTCTCTGATACACATGATGATGCCAGCACTTTCCACCATGACAGTGAGTAGTTTCACTGGGAGGATGAGTCGAATGCTGAGGCACACGCTGTCCTCCCCAGTTCCACTTATTCCTGCTGTTGACCAACCTGTTGGAGTTTCTAGTGCAACGACAGAGAACACCTTCTCATGCAGCCACTCGCAAATATGGACAATTGTGATGGAGCACCTGGCCAAGTCGGAGCAACAACTTTACCCTTGTGCCATCTGGACACCCATCCTGACCTGTTCTGATGTCTCCTCTCCTCTCCTGTAAATCAAAGTGTTTTTCTTTAGTTATTTTCTTCTTCTTTTTTTACCACTGAATAGCCAGTGGTGGAAGAAGTACTGAGATATTTTAGGATATTGTAGGAGACTCAAAGTTGACACTTTGTGTCTGCTACCGGAGCCGCCGCCGGTCATCAAATTATTGGCTTAGGAATGCGACAAAAATAAAAACAACTCCATGAATTCAAGGCTTCATGGGGTGTGTAATCGATAGAAGAAAAGTCATTTTGGGGGTGAACTATCCCTTTAACACTGAGGAATGCGCTCAGACTTGTATGAGGCATTTCTGACATCAGCTGTTGTTTGGCTTTGCGGTGCCAAACGGTACAGTAAATATACCAGCAGAGCCTCGCACAGCTCGTCATCTGTGACGGGTCTTCCTTAGGGCATTACTGTTCTGAGACCAGCTGCTCTACGGGAGAACAAAAAGTACCACTTATAACCAGTGCTGTCCCCTGTGAGAACAGTTGATAGAACATGTTCTCGGTACGATAGAATTCCAACCAGGGGCCTGTATTTGGACCCTGTGCACTTGTAAGTCACTTTGTATGAAAACATCTGCATCTGCATAAAATGAAACTCATGTCACCCACAGAGGGGGCATACGGAGGCTATTTTCAGTCAGAAAACATCAGCGTATGTTATTCTCTGTGTGTGTGTGTGTGTGTGTGTGTGTGTGTGTGTGTGTGTGTGTGTGTGTGTGTGTGTGTGTGTGTGTGTGTGTGTGTGTGTGTGTGTGTGTGTGTGTGTGTGTGTGTGTGTGTGTGTGTGTGTGTGAGTGTGTGTGTGTGTGTGCGTGTGCGTGAGCTGTACCACTAGCCCGTGAGCTGATCTCAGGTCTGCAGTCCATCAACCGGGGCTGAAAAGGATAATGACCGTATGAGTCACACACGAGCAGGCGAAACACCTGTGCACACAATAAAATGTTTTGTTAAGTGAAATTACATTGTACAAATGTAACCAAATTGGCCTATAGAAATTGATTTTGCTGTGCACCTGCATTCTTTTTTTTTTGTAGGCAGCCCTCCCCTCACTACAACGATTATGTTTTCATTGTTTTAACATTACAGGGTGGCTCAACAGAAGAGAGACATAATGGATTTGTTTGTTTGTTTGTTTTTGTTGTTGTTTTTTGCATATCTTTCCCAGTGTGCACTCGTACATCGATCAGATGTTGGCAAAGTAGACACACGTCCTCATAATAAAGCTAGGGATGAACATTATATTTACCCATTTTGCACTCTAAATGAATAGCACCAAAGCCCTGTGCATGAATCTAAGTTTATAGAAGATTCCTCCACGGGAATATACTGTACATTATGTTTACTGTATGTGGCTACCGAGAAGTGCATTGTCAGCACACCTCCATCTCTGAGCATGCAGCTGCAGTTTTTACCAAGTAAGCACAAAACTTTGACCATGTAAGTAAAAGTGGACCAGGCGACTAAAGATAGCAGTTTGTTCCTGACGACTCATCCCACAATGCAACACACACGTCCGATGTACCTCAAAGAGAATATTTAAGGACATGTTAGCTGTGTTGAAAAATGGGAGGATGCTCAACTGCTCACCTGAAGTGTTTCTGGTAATTGCTATGATGCAGAGTAGTAGCACAGTGAAGAAGATGGAGGTGTTTTAGATCAGACCAATTAATAATAACACTTTAGATTACTTATTCAAAACTTAACTTTGTTAATCCCCTGAGTGTAAATGTGGTTGTTGTCAGTAGCAAACCAACCAAAAGCCACACACTGTGATGCAACAAAATAGGCAGTAAATTACATACTAGTATGTAAAAGTCAAGACAACTGTAGGTTTGTTCTTCAAGAGGTGTACCTTGGTTAACGTCTCCGTTTTGATTCTAGTATTGATGCTGTTTCCCTTTACTTGACCTGCCCTTTTTAAAGACTGTTCCCTTGAAAAAGAAGATTGTTGCAAGTCTGTTTGTTATCACAAACACTACACTGGTGACCTCAGTGCTCTTGGACGATTCCTCTCTGAATGAAGTGGCAGCATGGATCAAGTTAAGACTCGGTTCATTCTGTGGGATATCAGCGCTGATGTCAAAAAATGGCCTACTAATAAACATCGAGGAACATATCATTTCTATAATATCTTTTTCCATTTTCCTGCACTGATACACATGGGATGTACATGTCTGTCTTCTTTTTCATTCTACTAATATACATCATCACTTCACTCAGCAGCTCCACTGTGGTGATGGTGGTGAAATTGCTCAAAGATCCCCCAGCCTGTGACAATTACACTACATTAAAGACATGGAAACATTTTGGGTTTCATTAAGTGAGTGGGTTGAGAGTTGATTCCAATAGACCTATAATTGTCTTATTGCAATTGCGGATCAAGGGAGCCTCTTGATAGTTCCTGGAAGTTGGCAGCAAACAATAGCAGCACAGTACAGTTTTACGCCTTTAATTACGGGGTCTCCCATTTTTGTCTATACTCTAAGCAAAAAATGACAAAATGGGGGCTTGTTTTGTTAAAGCAATTGGGTTGACAGAATGGGGGCTTGTTTTGTTAAAGCAATTGGGTTGACAAAATGGGGGCTCGTCGTTTTTGAACGGACTAGTTAGTGACCATTTGGCCTAGACTGGGCATGCTAGAATTTCAGTTGGAACTTTCTTGGTGAGTATCAAGAGGGGTATACTGTATTTGTCACAGTAACCCTAAACCTGTGTGGCATGTTCCGCTAATGCAATGAAAAAATAAGCCTTGGGATCCCCCACGAGGAAATGGCTAATGTTGCTCGGGAAAGGGGAGTCTGGAGCTCTCTGCTGGAACTGTTGCCCCCGTGACCCGATTCCGGATAAGCGGTTGAAGATGGATGGATGGATGGATGGAAGGTTAAAGTACAGGTGAGACATACTCCCTGAACCTAAAAAGTAGCAATGGGAAATGTGCAGAATTGGGGTATAATAGGAAAATATAAAGTGAGTTGAGGTAAGGTATAATATAAATCAAGCACACTTATCTATGTACAACAGTGCAACAGTGTGAATGCAGTTTTAGCATTTTTGTTTTCCCTTGGATTATGACGCATGTATACTGTATGTGGCTACCGAGAAGTGCATTTTCAGCGCACCTCCATCTCTGAGCATGCAGCTGCAGTTTGTACCAAGTAAGCACAAAGAGAGTTTCTGCCATTTAGCGCTTTCTTCAAAACACACATTTTGCTACTACTCCTACAGATTTTGTGCAAAAGTTGGTACACATCGCTGGAGTCATGTAAGTGGCCATATTTACAAAAAAATAAGAAAGCTATTGAAGCTTCTTTGCCAATGAGCCATGGTTAAAGGAACATTGTTGTATGTTTGTTTCTGCTAACTACACTTGTGAACCTGACGCTCCTGGACAATTCAGTTACTCTCTGATTTGCTGAAATTGTCTCCCTTTTGGGAGCGATAGGCTGCTGCATGGTTCGTCCAAGCTGAGACTGAGTTTGCACTGAGGAATATCGCCACAGATTATTCAAAATGGCCAGGGAGCTGAGCTTGTTTCTCATCCCCAGAACATGACAAATACACTCAATTTGAGACATTGTCTCTTGGAGATGTTTGGGTTAACTGAATCTGAGCACAACCAAAATGGTCTGCCTGCGGTCTTGGTGAGACTAAACCATCTGAATGAATGGACCACAAGCTAGCACTTTTGGGTTCATCCTCAGTGAACTGTTCTTACAACTGCCAGTCAGCCATTGGCTAATGTGTCCATTACAGACCTTTGTGTGCTCAGACAGACTGCCTCCTCCAGGCACTACTTTATGATCATCATGTGGCTGCCCTGTGAGCACCTTTTGTGCAGAATTGGCTTGACTTTTTTCTAGTCAATAGACCCCAGCATGTCAGGATACGTATAGGCAATCTCACCTCTTCAACCATCACCCTGAACACTGGTCTCCCGCCAGGTTGTGTCCTGAGTCCTCTCCTCTCCTCCCTCTTCACTTTCGACCGCGCACTTTCGGTGACACGCTCCACCTCCACCCCATCGATGAGGATAGGAGCATGCTGCCCTCTTCTGCTCCGTCTCAAGTCCACGACCAGCTCTTTTGTCTTTATATGGTGTTAAGGGCGGGGTTGTTTTCAACACACCGCCTCACCTGGTGTTGTACCTCCTCCATATAGGAACATTCATTGTTGTCTTTGATGAGGCCAATCACTGTAGTGTCGTCTGCAAACTTGATAATAATGGTTTGGGCCATGTACAGGTGACCAGCTTCAAATTTCTCGGGGTCCATATATCAGAAGATCTTTCCTGGACCCTAAATGCATCCTCCCTGATAAAGAAGGGTCACCAGGATATCTTTTTCTTGAGGAGATTGAGGATGCACACCTCACTGTACATACGCTGACTTTTTTTAATTGTTTATTTATTTGTACCTATGGTGCTACTAACGGGGTCATACCTATGCATTCTGTCGCTCGTGTCACGTACTGGTGTGGTGAGGACCCAAAAGCAGGACAGCTAGGCATGTAGTGATCAAAACCCATGGTTGGGTGTTTTAATAAACAGTAGATGAACAGAAAATCACAAATACAAACTAACTAATGCAGTGACACCAAACAATGACTCGACAAATAAAAGACTGACAAGACTAATTACACATGAGGGGTGATTACAAATCAGATACAGCTGGGGCAAACAGAAACATAGAACCAAGAATACTAGACCAGGGAACAAAACATAGACATACAAGACCTAGACAAGACAGGCAAAGTCTGTGACTGAGACAGCTCCTTTTGCATTGGAATGATGCCATCAAGAACATTTCGCTGTACACTTGTGTTCAATGACAACATAAAAATCATCCATCCAAGAGACATACGTTTTGCGAATGAGCGCAAAGACAAAATGAAACGACTGCACATACGTCTCTGCATGAGTTGCTCGCAGTGTGTGAATTCTGAAAGGCAGAGCAAGATACAGTATGTTACAAATCTTGGAAAAAGCCTACAGTGGATCCATACTACAGTATGTACGCTTGTTCCTAGAAGATAAACTGACACTGGATAAGGCCATTCTTGCCAATCAAGTGGATTCGGCCATGCACAACAGTGAAGTCCCGGTGCAGGAACAGGATATTCTGCGAGAAAAAAACATTCCAAAAGCGCAGGTATCAAAAAGGAAGGTGAAATAAAGTCTAAACATACACACAAATGGTACAGGTGGGACTCAGTTAAGCACCTGGCAAACTTGACAAAATGTCAAAATATGCACATCATGTGGAAATTACTGGGCACTTTGCAAAAGTGTGCCGCTCAGCTCAAAAAATACGAGGTGAGGGAGTCTGGTATTCCCGAGCTGACTGTGCTATTTCTTTCTGAAACACGCTGTGTCATTAGAGAGGAAATTAATGAGCACTAGAATTAGGTACTGTACATTCAAGACAATTGTACTGTAGATAGTGGATCTTCAGTTTCATTGCTGCCTGCCTGCTCATGTTTAAGAGAACAAATTCAGTGGTATACTGCTGGAACAAACATATTAATCTGGTGATGTACTCAAGACAGAGAATTCCAGTATTGACTAAACATGAACTTCATGATGGATGTTCTGCACCGGCCTTCGAGTCAGGTTCTCAGCTGCTGGGGTTGGACTTATTTGAGGCACTGGAAATGGTCATTTTGGGAAACAAAGTGATGCTCAAATAAGAACAGACAGCCAGGGAGATAATAGTTCCACCTCCTCCTGACACCACAGCTCCGCCTCTAGCTAATATGGACTGTGTGAAAAATGCTGTACATAAAGTCAAAGTGAGAGATGGCTACTAGATGGGCAACATCACTGAGAAGACTGACCCGACGTGTCCCCCTGGGTGTTGCCAATCATTATGACTCAGCTCAGGGAGTCCAACAAGGCTGTATAGTGAGTGATTGCTACCCCATTCCACACATAATACACAGTGGTGGAAAAGGTACTCACAGTTTTTACTTAAGTAAAAGTAGCAATACTGCAATAGGCCTATAGAAATAAGTAAAAGTCCAGAATTCAAAAGTAAGAGTAAAGTAATGAGTAAAAGTATGAAAGTATTAGGATCAAAATATACTTAACGTACCAAAAGTAAAAGTACTCATTATGCAAAAATGTCCCAATTCAAGTTCTAAAAATGAATGAAACTCCTTGCAAACGCTTTCCATCGGGCTCTTCTGCACGAGGACAGCAGAGATCTGACTGCTTTCATTGTTAAGCAGATCATTCAGGTTCAAGTGAGTTTGCTAAAGGCTATTATCAGTACCCTCAAAATTTCAGAAGATGTTGTCCATGGTACTGCGAGTACTACTGTACCTGGATTGAAACTGATCATGAAACATTCCTGAAAGCCCCACTCTACAGGCTACATCTGAATACAGAGAAATCTAAATTCTACCAGGAGAAGCTGACTTATCTGGGCCACACCATAAGTTTGGATGGTTTGCTGCCTGAATGACAACCACATTGCAGCTATTCTTGCGTCTCCCAGGTCCCTCCTTGGCCTGATCATACAGAATTTGAATACCAATAGTTCATACAGAACTAAACTGTTTAGAGATGTGCTACATGACACTGCATTCTCAAATCAAACAACTTCAGTATTGCATATTGGGCCTAATGAATTAATGAACTGTGAAGAATTTTCCTGGCCTTCCAATCAGTAGTTTCAGTACAGTCTGTGATCTGTCATGGCCCAATGGATATCTCTATGATGTCCCCATGTGTGTCGTCTGACCGCACGTTGATACTGGCACAAATTGGGTGCCATTGGTTGACAAATGAATGGAGGTGACTCCATTCATTTGTCAAAATGAGCAGCAGTTTAAACACTTCAGCCCTTTTCGGCTAATTAAAAGAGCCGATCAACAAGCTGACAACTCATCATGACACATGAGCTTGCAGATCTATTTCCATAAATATGTTGACAAAATCTCTTATGAGGATCGCTCAAAATATTTTCAAATGGCGGTCCACTGCCAATACATACTGTATAAATTTGAGGGTCATTGACATGAAAACGTTTGAGAACCACTGCATTATAGCCTACATGGGACATTCAGCAGCTCCCTGCCTGAAGCTCAGATGCCCATTACCTTCCCTGGCCAACTGGGGATTCCCTCTTGGCTGAGCGGTAGCGGTTTGGTTTCCCAAGTTTCAGATTCTGGGTGTTACAGTCGGATGGCAACTTGAACAAGTGATGGGCCAATAAGTCAGCACAGGGCCGCTGTTGCCAGACAGACTCTGGCCAAGGGCAAGCTGACTTGGCTGTCAGACAGCATGATTTGTCCACAGCCCCTCCCTCCTGTAACTCAGACCATGAATACACACGCATAGACTTGGGTGATGCATATTGTTTACTGTTAGTTCTCAATGTCTTGAAAATGTTCCAACTCTGTCTGTCTGTCTGTCCTTCCCTCTTTCTATCTGCAGTACTATGTACAGTATAGTATCTATCTATCTATCTACAGTATCTATCTATCTATCTATCTATCTATCTATCTATCTATCTATCTATCTATCTATCTATCTATCTATCTATCTATCTATCTATCTATCTATCTATCTATCTATCTATCTATCTATCTATCTATCTACAGTGGTAGTACCTTGATAATGTCAGGGGTAGTACCCCTCTGGTGCCCCTGTGGTACCACCTATTTTTGTGGTACCACTTTTTTCTATGTGGTGCCACTAGACGGCGGTAGAGAGCAACTAATGGCGGTAGAGACACACAGGCATGTTGTGTCTATTTGAGACAGGGCTGCTTTCAGTCAACAGATAGAAGCTGCAATTGAAGCTGAATTTGTTGAGAAGTGAAACAAATAATTGTATTGGTTATATTATCAAGATGTATTTTGGTAAATTGCAAAACAACTTATGTCATAAAGGTTGTAGCCTACACAATAAAGTCCTCATTATTAGTGGCATTTTGACACTCCTAAAACACTGAGGATTTTACTGTGTACACTGAGGCCTATACGGTAGGCTATCATATGATACACAGGCTAACAGTCTTTGTTTTTCATGGAGATCCTCATCTTGTTCTGCAGATGGTTGATATGAAATCTTTCTCTATCTGGTGTTTGGGTCAGGATATTCATTGTTACCTAATAATCATGTATAGGTTGTGAAGACTCCAGCCACGTCTGTCTTCTCAGAATTGCAATGGATTTCATTGAAATGAAAGGACTCGGGAAAGAGGAGAGATGCTAAGCAGAATATATACCTAATATAGTTATACAAATGAACGCTCTTATGTGGAGTTATCCGACCTATATCCAACGTAAACTCCATATATGGAGATAGCTTACATCAGTAAGATGTCACGAGCATCCAGCCAAGCACTATATAAATGGTGAACTCAATATTTCAACGTCCAAGAGCAGAATTATTCAACTTAGTAACTAAGTAATTCACTCTTTGACTATCTCTAATTCTCAAGACGGTCTTGAGGATGGTCATGGCTCCGCCACTGGCTCGCACCCGAACTAGCTGGTTCCGGCCACCAGACAAAAGAAGGGCCTTTTGTCTAATAGTCTCAGGGATGTTGGCCTCCGCCGCGGTTATCCTAATCCACCGGTCTTTGAATGGACGCACCGACGTTGTCGCGATGACGCCATGGTTAGCTCCGATCGTATGGGAATCCACATTTGAACCTGCGTTGTTGGATGGCATCTACAAACCCTGCAACATCACCGTGGCAGTTACAGTTTTTTCCGTTGGTGAATACATACAATTCCTCAAGGATTTCCTGGAAACCGCAGAGAGGTACTTCTTCGTGGGATTTAAAGTCCATTATTACGTCTTCACGGATAGGCCAGAGCAAGTCCCCTCCGTTAAGATGGCTGCAGGACGGGAGTTGTTTGTCAAGCCAGCGCCAAACTCAAAACGCTGGGAGGAGATAACAGCCAGCAGGTTAAAAATTATTGCCAATTTTATCGAAACGGAGCTGCGCGATGGCGCCGACTACATCTTCTGTTTTGACGTCGATTCGAAGTTCCATGACCGCTGGGGATCTGAAACTCTAGGTAAGCTGGTCGCCGTGTTGCACTTTAATCACTTCACCCAGGAGCGCAGCCAGTTCATCTACGAACGCAGACCGGAGTCTAAAGCCTTCATGTCCGCCGACGAGGGCGACTTCTACTACGGCGGGGGCGTGTTCGGAGGGGAGCCGGCGTCCGTCCATCACATGCTGTCGACGTGCAGCGACAACTTTGAGCTGGACGCCCAGCGGGGCATCGAGGCAGCGTGGCAGGATGAGTCTCATCTGAACGCGTACCTTTGGCGCCACAAACCCACCAAGATTCTGTCTCCAGAGTATCAATGGCATGACGTCTACGCCAGAAAGCCAGAGATCAAAATAATCAGATTCTCTGCAATCATTAAGGACTACCGTAAGGTACGTCCAGGATGGACTGGTGGCCCGATGTAGGAAGAGAGTCATCAGCAGGGCCGGCGCGTCCATACTAGAGCTGGGATACCCGACCGAAACTGTCGGGTACCGACGGGCCGTGCACGGGTCGGACGCATTTGCATAATTGGTGGTCGGAATTCAATTCGGATCGGTCATATTGTTGATATATAGAAAATAAAGTGTAAAAATACGGTCCGCCTGGGCGAAACACCAAAGAACGAGGCTCACCCGTGTCTGTTCTACTTCCTGGTTTACGTATCAACGCACAGTGCGTTGTCACGTAAGAGACTAGCATGTTGGGGACTAGCATGTTGGAGACTAGCATGTTGGGGCCAGCGGAGGTAAAAGTTAACTTGTCTTCTGGCAAGTTTATTACAACTGAAAACTTAAACGGGAAATCGCCGGTGTGGAAGCATTTCAGCTTAGTCGTTAATGCAGACACGAACGATGCCGTTGGCTTTTTGAAGTGCAAAGGTTGCGGCGACCTGATGCATTATGACAGCATGCGGACTGGTAATACAGCCCTGAATCGACATCTGGATACAGTGTCATATTTTTTTTCCTAAGTGATCCTGGGCGCTACACCAGCCCTACACCAGCACTACACCAGTCCCCCACAGTAGGGAGGCCAGGGCCGAGCTCATGCTTCCTTCAATGCATGAGAGCCAATTGACCTTCTTGTCACCTGACAGGGGGGAGTTCCCTTCCCCTCCATCAGGCGCCCCGGCTGTCATGGGGGAGGCGGTATAGCGACCAGGATTACTACATGTTTTTGTGAGGGTATTAACTACCCGCAGGGCTTGAGTCTACAGAGGTGCAAGTGACTGGAGACAGTCTCCAGCCATGTCTCCAGTCGGTCTCCAGGCGTCGGGGGGGGCCCCCTTGTCTCCAGTCGCCCCCCTCATAGACCTCCATTCACTCTCCAGTCTCCAGAGGCCCCCACCTTCCTGAAAATCTCTCTCGTTTGCCTGTCCCCGCCCCCTTCACTGCTCTCTGAGTTTCTCAACGGCAGCCATCTTTGTTTGCATTTAGATGGACAGGAACACTATGCTTTTTAATTCATTATAGACCCCCACAACCAAACAATGATGGTCTCTTGGTGCTGGTTGGGACCCAATAACATTTCGATTTTATGTTTTATATGTTTTTGATGACGTTAAGGCCTGGATTTGGACTTCTCTCTCCCAGCCTGCAGCAGCACAGTTGCCAGACTCTGCGAGAGAATCGAGCAACCTGGTCTATGAAAACGAAGCCCAAAAGAAGCGACTATATGGGCCACAGGAGCCCCCACGGATGGTCTCTTTGTGCTGGTTGGAACCCAATGACGTTTATATTTGATGTTTTATATGCTTTTGATGACATCCAGGCGTGGATTTTTACATCTATGTCACAGACTCCTGTCACAGCCAGCGTTGCCAGGTTCTGTGAGAGAAACGAGTGACTGGGTGCGAGCCCTTTTAAACCTACTGTATACATAGTCAATTTGAAAATAGCAGATCTACAAGCTCACAACGTGTCACATCGTGACGGATTGTGAGCCAAGATAAATCTTGGGGGACATAATAAAGCAGACCTGGCTGCAAACATTGGTGAGAGCATATGTCAGACAGCAGCAGCATCAGAAGACAGGTAAGGTGCCTTGTAAACAGATGTTTAATGGCTCTAATTGTGCTAATGGAACATAATCATTGATCATTATACCCCTTAGTCCCTAAGGAAGACCCGATTTTATATTGAATATGATTTTAAATGTGGGCTGAGAGCTGCTTAAAGCTAACAAGCAGTCCATGCTAGACACATATCATTATTCATAGAACATCACTGATCAACATTAAAGGCTCGATTTTATATTTCATATTATTTAAAATATTTTTAGCTTTGTTTATTATATAGCAGTTTGAGGGAAAGAGCTCTAGCTCCGTTTTTGTACTGTTATTTAACATGACAGTTTAATGTTTTGTGGTCATGGGTCAAGGTGTGTTGGTCAAGACATGTTTACCTCCATCTGGGGTGTGTGGGTTTTGTAAACTGCTCAGTGTAACATGCATGATATTATACAACCCACATGCTAAATGAGGAGAAATCAAATTAGTGATTGACTGTTTCAGACAATGTAATGTATTGTAGATGTTGATTCTAATCACTGTATCTGATCTGTTTATTTATGTAATTTTTTTTCTGGGGACCCCCCAGTACAGTTCATCAGTAGGCCTACAGTTATTTTAATAATATGATAGGGCAGTGGTTCTCAAAGAGAGGGTGTACAAATGGAACCAAATGGACCCATGAGGGTCCATATGGTTCCATTTATACACTCTTAAGAGTTAGGATTGTATAGTATAGATTGCGGTCCCAGAGGTAGATAGGGGTCTCTGTAATAGCGCATACTATGCGTTCATATTATTTGAGATATTTAATTATGTGTAGGCCTTTATGTATAGTCTACATGATTGTGGATGTTGTGTGTTCATTATGCTCCCAACTAGTGTAATAGAGTTGAGGCTTTTGACAGAGAGAGACTCAAAGCTGTTTATGTGAATAAAATGTTCATCCAATATGTGTGTGCTATTACAGTAGTTCTCAAACGTTTTCATGTGAAGGACCCCCAAATGAATATGCATTTGACTATAGGGTTTATTGATGATTTTGATATTAACACATTTTCCTGGAGACCCCCTGGAACCCCTTAACTCATTCACTGCCAGAACTTTTTTTTTTTTGCGTTTGCCCACTGCCAGAGATTTTTCATTGAAAAAAAAAAGTACTCAGGAGCCGAGATACAAAATGTTTAAGTTTTAAGTTAACAAGGAAGTGGATGGGAGTCTTGAATTAAAAGTCGTTTTAGTCGTTCTTGGCAGACAGGGCTTAAAGGACAACTTTGTTTTTTTACAACCACGGTTTATATTTTAGCTTGTAATTAAAGTAAAAAAAAGATGAGAGTTTTTTTCTTTTCATTTACTGCTTTCTATAGTTTTAGCAATTTTCGCGATATTTTTTACAGTGGGCGGGGGCATTCTGTCCGGTGGCTAAATATGCCTTTTTTACACAATAAAAAAGGTCCTGTGGTCTTGGATGGCCAGATGTGAGTTATTGGGGGCTAGAAGAGCTACTGTAAATAATAATAAAGAAAACACCGGGTTATTGTGTAAAAAAATACATATTTAGCCACCGGACAGAATGCCCCCGCCCACTGTAAAAAAGATCGCGAAAATTGCTAAAACTATAGAAAGCAGTAAAAAAATAAGTTTAACACTCATCTTTTATTTACTTTAATTACAAGCTAAAACATAAACCTTGGTTGTAAAAAAACAAAATTGTCCTTTAAAGGACAGAAGTCGTTTTAGTCGTTCTAGGCAGGGAATGAGTTCAGAACCCCTGGGGGTCCCCTGACCACAGGTCTTTTTAATATTTTCTGTATCACATGCAAGTAGGGACATGGTGGTGTCACAAAGCAAACAAGCACTGGTAGTTAGTACTTCTAGCTTATGTTGGTTTCAGGGTGCTGTACCTGCAGTGCTGTACCCTGCTGACTGTCTCACCTTTGTCCTGTATGTTTACATGAAATGTTATCACTCAATTAGTTGTCACGCTGTCCAGTTAACACATTTGGTTCCATTTGTACACTCTCAGAGTTAGGATTTTATAGTATTGTGGTCCCAGAGATAAAAATCAAATGGGGGTCCGTGGTCTAATGCATATCAAACTGGGGGTCCTTGAAATTAAAAGGCTTGAGAACCACTGTGACAGGGGATACTGTGTGTTCATATTTGAGACAGTTATTTATGCAAATATTCCACATTCACTTTTCACTTCATTAATGTTTTTAAATAGCCGATCTACAAGCTTGTAGATTGGCTATTTTCAAATAGCTGATGTATATAGGGTATATAGTAGCTTGCTGATTTTGATGCTATAGATATTAACACATTTTTCTGGGGACCCCAGTACAGTTCATCAGTACAGTTATTTAACCTGACAGTGTGGTGCTAAAGCTGCAGGCGAAATCCAGCTCTTAGAGAACATGTGATATCCCCTGGTGTGTGTTCATATTATTTTAGATATTAAATGATGTGCAGGCCTATTGGCTTTGGACTGACAGAGACAGGCAGAAAGCTGTTCAATACATGTTCATCCTGTGTGCTGTTGCAGTAGTTCTCAAACCTTTTCATGTCAAGGACTCAAAATGAATATATTTTTGGCCATTTTAAGATTTTTAGAAAATAGCCAATCTACAAGCTTGTAGATCGGCTATTTTCAACCAGGTGATGAAAGGTTTAAAGTGGCTAAAATGTGTAACATGGATTATAGGCCAAATGCTACAGCAGAGGAAATGGTGAGAAATCAAATGAGTGATTGACTGTTTTAGACAATATGCATTGCAGATATGTTGATTCTAACCAAATGATCTGTATCTGAGATATTTATTTATGTCTAGGCTCCTATGCTCTTGTTTAGTGTACATGATAGGGCAGTGGTTCTCAAACAGAGGGTGTACAAATGGAACCAAATGGACCCTCACAGGTCCATTTGGTTCCATTTATTAGAGTAAATGTATACAATTTAAAATTATTTTAAAGTATAGATTGCTGTCCCAGAGGTAGAAAATGCTCAAATAGGGGTCCTTGAAATGAAAAGGTTTGAGAACCACTGTGATAGGGGATACTATGCGTTCATATTATTGTCTCTGCCAGGCCGAAAGGCATGGCGAGAGAGTATGTTTTGCACCCTGTCTGACCAGCTAATCTCCAGGACCGTTGGCATGATCGCAGCGAAACTATGCACACACACTCCCTGGATGCCAATTCAGAACCTCTGCCCCAAATCTTTCACATGGGCCTGTTATAGCGCCACCAGGAGACCGCTTTTTGCAAAACCCATTTTTGACAGTACTCCTACAGATTCTGTCCAAACGTCACGTAAATCGGTACACAGTGGCCCTCATTTATCAACGGAGCGTATAAACCGGCTTATATTTTTCCATATATTCGGCCGTACACCAACGTCAAAGTCACATTTATCAACGAATCCTACACAGCCAATCCTAGCGTACATTGGGTCGGAGCCTTGATAAATGTCACGGCTGAAACCGAGCGCCATTTCAATAACACGCCCTTAAATATTCTCGAAACGCCCTGATTTTACGACATGGAGAACCAGAATACGACCAAATAAAGCATGGGAAGCCAAAAGAGTTTCGCCGGCTCGCCTCGCTGCCTGTCAAGTCACACACGCACATGCACACGCACACGCCTCTCTCTGTCTCACACACACATACACACACACGCCCAACTGTGTCTTTCATGTAATCCGTAACGGTAGTATCTTTGTCACGTAGGCTTGTAGCCTACATGAATTACATAATGATACCAATCACATCGCCATGAATGGGGTTTGTATATTAATTTATTTAACCCATACCGAGCAGTGCACAAGCAGTCATGTAGGATATTCCCTGTGAGAATCGGGCGGGCGGCAGTGATCCCGTGCTGCCACGTTAATAAGAGATTCGATCGTCGGGTTGATATCCATAACCCAACCAGGTTGTGTAGCCTACATAACTCTCTATGATATAACTCCATAACATAGGACAAGCTACAGTAAGTTTGTAGACCTCACTGTCCATGAAAAGATGGTCGGGGCTCCCGAAAATGTTCTCGCAGAAGCGCTCGTATATTTTGAAAATAGCAGATCTACAAGCTCACAACGCATCGGGATGGGACCTGTTGTGAGCTTGTAGATCTGCTATTTTCAAATAGCCAATGCAGCCAGATCTGCAAGCTTAACCGAATGACTGTTAAAGCAGTTTGTTTAAATTACTTTATAAAATGTTATATTTTCACAGGGATTATTTGTTAGTGTAGATATACATTTTAGGAGTGGATTATGTGTCCAGATGCCTGTCAGACAGTCAGACAATGCTTCTCCGCAGGTCTAGAATGGAATAAACGGGCGCAGCCAACGGCAACAACTGCTATCGACCAGACGTGAGATCTCAGCGTACGGTAGGATGAAGCCATCATCAGGTTATATTGATAAATGCCGAAAGTTGCGGTGATCTCGCCGTACGCCCATTATTTGGTCTGCGCCACGTTGATAAATGAGGTGCCAGTATCTCTATAGTCATTAAACAAAACGGGTCTTTCAGATTTAACTTTTTCACTATCATCAGTGTTTCCTTAATTCATGTTTTTTTGTTTACACATGATTTTTTTCTATTGATATATTGCATTCATGTTCATGGGTATTTTCAGACATTTAACCACCTGTGAGGGGTTGTGAGCTTGTAGATCGGCTATTTTCAAATAGATGATGTATATAGGGTTTATAGTGGCTAGCTGATTTTTATACTATATCAAATCTGAGAATCACTGTGCTATTGTATAGTGTGATTACAGGTCAATCAGTAAACACTTAAGGAAAGCTGTGTTGGTAAAGCCAGGTTAATCATATCTGTTCATACATTTTCATGCAAGTAAGGGCATGGTGTGAACATGGCAAAAAAGCACTGGTAGTAGGTACTCCTGGTTTCTGCTGGGAACAGGGTTCGAGTCCCTGCAGCGCTGTGCTTACTGTTTCACCTTTGTCCTGTTGTATGTTTACATACAAAGTTAGCACTCAATTCATAGATTCATAATACCTGAATGCACTTTTAATTATAGTACATCAAGCAGATAGCCCTGTGATTACATCTTTATAGCACATGGTTGCATTACAGTGCAACCACAATGTGATTAAGTTCTTATTCACTATGCAAAGTTTTTGTACTCCTATGATATGGTGTATTAGTCAGCACAGTGGATTAATATTTTTATCGATCTGGGATGTTAAGGTTGTGCAAAACTGTGGTCAATGAATTGCCTCTTCAGCTAGATTAAACGGCAGTCACTTATAACTGTTGAGACTCCTAGAACATTAAGACGTGTTGACATGGATAGCTTTGTGTCTAATAACATCTCTGTGTTAATGAATGGGGTATGAGCATTATGTCATACAGTGTAGATTGTAGATCGGACCATGTCGTACAGTACATGGTCTACATACCATGTACTGTAGACCATGTCGGTCTACAGTACAACAAACTATCAAGATGTTTGTAATTACAACATGTACTGCTTGGTGTAATGTTTAAAGCAAAGTAGGCCTTGCACAAGCCCGGGATCGAACCCAGGACCTTTTGACCATGTCATGTGTAAATGGTCCAAACAGGGACACACCCTAATGCTAATCTGATCCCTCCCACATTGACTGGAGAAACCTCAGCCAATCGCTGGCCTCACAGAATGCACTACGGTACGGCTCATCCCCCTACCCTAGGAGAAACGGGGAGAACATGCAAACTCCACACAGAGTAGGCCCTTTCGCCAACCCCACCTAGGGTATGGGCGCTGATGACGCGGAGGAGAAGACACGCCCACAGCGTCCCCGGCGGGAATCGAACCCAGGACCTTCTAGCTGTGAGGCGACAGCGCTATCGACTGCGCCACCGTGCCTCCGATACAGTGTCATATATAGTGAATATATAGTGAAAAAAAGCGTCGGTTCCGGGCCCCGGTTCGGACGCATATTAATAATTAATGGTCGGCCTCGATTCGGGTCGGACACAAAGCTGTCGGTAACGGGTCGTATTCGGGCTGAAAAAATCTGCCCGATCCCAGCTCTAGTCAATACAGGCGACCTAGGTGGACTGCCTAGAGGCTAGAGCGGCAGTTTGGAGAGGCGGCAAAAAGTGTTGGCAAAAAAACAACAACATATTGTTGAACAGTTAATGCAAGTAATTAATGCAAAAAATAAAAATAACAATCACTTTGAAATGCAATCACCCTTCCCCTGTTGCTAATAATGTACTGTAGGATCCATGGACTCACATGCGCCACATCGTGGCCGATCAGCCACACTACACCTAAAAAAAGGTGTCAAATGTGGCACCACCAAGTAGTGGTGGTGCCTTTGTGGTACCACAGAGGCACTCAGATGGTATTACTGCCGTTATCAAGTGCTAACCACTGTATCTATATAAATCTAATTAATCTATCTATCTTAGGCCAAATCAATACACACACGTCCAACTCTCTCCACCTCACTCTCTGACTAAACTCTATGGCAAACACTGCGCAGTAAGTA
Organism: Gymnoscopelus braueri; assembly: GCF_963280865.1. Lineage (NCBI taxonomy): Eukaryota > Metazoa > Chordata > Actinopteri > Myctophiformes > Myctophidae > Gymnoscopelus > Gymnoscopelus braueri. Next base: position 42,646,352 of record NC_137609.1, on the reverse strand, counting down.
GTTTGTGTGTGTGTGTGTGTGTGTGTGTGTATGTGTGTGTGTGTGTGTGTGTGTGCGTGCGTGCGTGCGTGCGTGCGTGCGTGTGTGTGCGCGTGCATGTGTTTACTGTGCAATCATGTACGTCACGTAGGAATAACAGCTTATTGGACAAGGCTCAATGTGAATCGTTAATTACATGATTAAAAGTTGTACAGGCTAGCCATCACACAGCTAAGGTATCCGGGAGACGGGAGTGGAGTCAGTTCACTATCAATTCAAGGATGCTAAAAGGATTAAACCCAAGAAACCACTATGGCTTGTTTCCATTGGGGCCCTGTGTATTCAATTCATCGAAAAAACACCACACAGCTAGTACTCAGTCAGTCAATCTGTTTGTCCAATATGTTCCAACACAAACCCAACAGCTGATCACAGCTCGTCACAGATTACGTGATCGTTGAATGTAAAATGAAACAGAGCTTAGCTAGTGAGGATACGTGCTTGTTAACCATAAACATGACCATTTCCCTCATGGGGAACTTAACCCCACAAGATTTTCTCCGGTTTTACTCTCTCCATTGGGACCAGAAGATAGTAAAACATGACCCACTTAGGCTAACTCATCAACAGTGACACACAGTCAATATTTGTTGTTGCTCAGATTTTGATCTGACATAGTACCTGTAGCTGGAAATAGACATTGTCAGTCATTTAGAAATGTTTGTATTACGTCTTACTGCTGTCACTCACTAATCACGTTTATCACGTAGGCTACCACACACATTTCATCTCTCTGTCTTTACAGTAACTCTCTCTCGCACTCACTTTCTTACATCTTCCACTCTCTCTCACACACGCACACGCACACACGCGCGCGCGCACACACACACACACACACACACACACACACACACACACACACACACACACACACACACACACACACACACACACACACACACACACACACACACACACACACACACACACACACACACACACACACACACACACACACACACACACACACACACACACACACACACACACAGGCCTCCCAGGTGAGTAAACAGAGCTGTACTTTGGAGTGGGACATCAGTCTGATGTCCTCAGCCAGTTCTGCAGCTCTTTAAAAAGCCAGCACACAGATCAGCGCTGACAAGATGGCCAGGCTGTATTTACTGCTCCTCCCCACTGCTTGCTTACTGCTGGACACATGCAGTCAGGGGGCCGGAGACACTGAGGGAGAGGCAGGTAAGAGCCAGGAAATCATCTTATAATATGTACAGTAAAGGTAATATCGCCATTAAAAAAACACTGATCTCCAAAAACCAAAAATGAAAAATAACTTGGAGACCATTTTTACTTTCTATGTGATTAACTCGACTCTTGATAGGACTAACACTATGTAATAGGTATGCTTAAGTTGGTAATGTTCTTAAATATTGTCAAACAGGCCTATATTTAGATTTTTGATGGGATAGGAAAGTCCAAATGGCGTATTTTCAATCTACCTTACTTGATCCATGACCTGGCTGCAAATAATGACCAGCAGGTCATCTCCAAGGCAAGCATGTCTGGTTGGTGTTGAAATGGTTTGGGGAAAGCACTGTCGAACTATTTAGTTTGTTTTTTTATCATGCATTACATATTATATAACTATTTGTTGTCCTATTTAGGATGAGAACCATACTGTACAGTAGTGAACGTTTAGAAGTTAATAGCAAGAGATTGGTGAGAGCAGATGTGTCACTGGAGTTATCAGATGGACATCTCCACAGATGTTTGACTACAGGTTCCCTCAGCTGATGGCTGTACTCGATGGCCCAGAGTAGGCAGCGAAATCAAAAAGCATAAAATGTATGTGGAAAATAATGAGTGGAGGTACTTCTGTGAACTACTGACAGCATGCATACTGAGGTTGGCACTGATCAATCCAACAGTTTGTGAGATTTACTCCGGATATATAGAAATAGAAACACAGGCAGACATGTCACACAGACCCTCTCTGGCTAGCCTCTTCCAGAGCCCTGCTGTAAAAAAAAAAAAAAACATTCCATTGTAAATGTCATGGTCAGCTCCTCAGCCCTTGGACTTTGATTGTCTGTTGAGTTCACCTGTGTCTAGTTAGTCCTTGTCTATATTTATGCCCCTGTATGTCATTGGGCATTTAAGTCCTACACCTCCCATAGCACACCTTGACAGCTCTGTCACGTACTGGTGTGGTGAGGACCCAAAAGCAGGACATAAACAGTAGGTGAACAGAAAATAAATCACAAATACTAACTAATGCAGTGACACCAAACAATGACTCGACAAAGACAGACTGGGGAACAAGACTAATATACATGGTGATTACAAATCAGATACAGCTGGGGCAAACAGAAACATAGAACCAAGAATACTAGACAAGAGATCAAAACATAGACATACAAGACCTAGACAAGACAGGCAAAGTCTGTGACTGTGACAGTAAATCTGGGGTGGGTAATTGGAAGTTAAGCCTGATTTATACTTGATTGTGCACTGGTGTCGCACAACAATCTACAGGCTCTGAGGCTCACAATGCTTCACGTTGAGACTGACACCTTGTGACCTTGTAGATAGGCAATTCTCAGTGCACGACACCAATTTGAAACTAAATATAACTCAGGCTAACTAAATATAGTACATTAAATATAGTGTATTAAATATAATACAACTAAATATAACTTAACTTCCGGGTCGGCCTACAAAAAGACACCATCCCTATTATCTCTATTAGACTCAAACACCTCCAGAAGACTCAACAGTGAATTCCTGTGTCGTAGATTCCCTCCCGTCTGCACCCACTCTCAACAATGATCATACTATACTACACCTACAGTACATTACCCAAATACATGCATGACAAGTAATAAGTAATAAGTGAAAGGAGCTGCTTTGTGACATTAAAGCAGGTATAGATTACAGTACAATACCAGGCAGAGAAACCCAGAGATGAAGCGGAACACACTTGGGGACACATGTTTGACATTAAACCAGTTGATTGGGGATGGCTTGTCAGATAGATTTCTTTCAGCAGGGACATGAAATGAATGTACCATATCTCAATGCAATGTCCACCAATGGATGATAAACAAGTATGTGTGATATAGTCTGATGTGAGCCACATGGTTTGCCCACCATTCTTCCTCCAGATTCTGTGTTTGTGACTCGCCAGTCTGCATTGGCTGTCCTGCGGCGCCAGAAGCGCTACAACAGCGGCCACTTTGAGGAGCTGCAGAAAGACAACCTGGAGAGGGAGTGCATGGAGGAGATTTGCACCATGGAGGAGGCCAGAGAGGTGTTTGAGGATAACGAGAAGACTGTAAGTTGCGCACACGCACACGCACACGCACACGCACACACACACACAAATGCAATCTACAGTATACAAACACACAGTTGCATGCACACACATGCCCAAATGTTTACACACACATGCACACACGCGCGCGAGCGCACACACACACAAATGCTATCCTGTATATCGTTGCTGTCGGGCAGAAACCAACTCCATTTTGACGATTTTGCATTTTTTCCATAAATCAGTGCTATTGAACACCCTTTGCGTCTGACTGTGTGTTGGTAAAAGAAAGATTGAACCAATGAAAAGTATTAAAAAGCGCTTCTGACAAAACCAGCTAACTCCATTGGATCCTCAAACTTTCTGCTAAACCAGCTAACTCCACCAAAAGGGGGTGGAGTTAGCTGGTTTTGCTGACTCCAGGCTCCACCCCCTTTTGACCTCCAACCTCATTGTGAGCTTGGAGGTCCATTCAGCTGTTCTTATCAATGATGAACAAAACCTCCTATAACTCCACTTTGTTTTGTTTTTTTCATTTCCTGAAAAATGAACATTTTGGAGTTAGCTTGTTTCTGCTCGACAGCAGAGATATCTAGGAACTATGCCCTGAAGTTTTATTTCTCTTTCTCTCAGATGGAGTTTTGGGGTAGCTACATCGGTAAGGAGAGCCCAGTACAACCCTGATGTTAAGTCCCAGAAATAGCCGTGAATTGTTTGTCATTATAACTGTGTGTGTGTGTGTGTGTGTGTGTGTGTGTGTGTGTGTGTGTGTGTGTGTGTGTGTGTGTGTGTGTGTGTGTGTGTGTGTGTGTGTGTGTGTGTGTGTGTGTGTGTGTGTGTGTGTGTGTGTGTGTGTTGCGTGTGTGTGTGTGTGTAGATGGTAACCAGTGCGACACATCCCCCTGTCAGAATGGGGGTGTGTGTAAAGACGGGATGAATGCATACTTTTGCTACTGCAGCCCGAACTTCGTTGGCAAGAACTGTGAGATAAGTGAGTGTAATCCCCTGGATTTGAGCCAGTGAACATTATTTACAATGTACTGTAGCTAATTATATTTTAAGTTGATTTCTCTAAAGATAGATTCTGGGTATACTACTGGAATTCCATTGTTGTAAATGGCATTTAGACCTCCTTCTGCTGATGCTAGGTCTATTGATTACCTGGCAGAGTTACTCTCCCAGATACCAACTCAGAAATGATAGTTTTGGGAGATTTTCGAGTTATTTTCGAAGAGAGAGATTTGTTTCATAGACACTTTGCAGCATCTGGCCACATTTCTGATTATGAGGATATAGGGGATCCCCTCCTACTAACATGGACCATCATTTCATTGTCTCCGCCAGGCCGAAGGTGTGGTCGAGATCATGATAAGGCATTGCAATGCTTTGTGCACTTGTAGAACCCTTATTTTTGCTATTTGATGTACAATGAAGTATGAAAGGTTTCTAGATTGTATTGTGAAAAAATGTCGAGCATCATATGAACACAAGGGGCACAGAATTGTATGTGTATCTTACTAATCCACATTCTCTCACCTGTCTCCAGTCGTAGGCAAGCAGTGTTCAGTCAACAATGGTGGATGCTCTCACTTCTGTATGATGAAGGAAGAGCACGCTATTTGTCTGTGTGCTGCTGGCTACAGGCTAGGTACAGACAAGTCAAGCTGCGAACCCACAGGTAAGGGGGCACCGGGCAAGGGGCTCTACCGCAGTATCAAGAGTTCCACCACCAGATTTTGGTGTAGTTTCAACCCAGCTGCTGTCAGAATGCTGAATGGGGCATAAGCCTGGATGAGTTCAGCAGCCTGACAACAGGCGGCGCAGACTTTTCTGGCTCTTCCTTCCTGAACACACCTGTGGATTATACCAGGGACAATGACTTGGACTTTAGCCCCCCCTCGGACACACCTGTGGACTACACCAGGTACAAATGACTTTTTGTTGCACTCCCTCATGGAGCTACATGCGGACTATACTAGGGTCAGTCCACTCTAGGTGGACACGCACTGACCTTTTGCACCTTAATCCCTTGTATAACGCACTGACTTTTTTGGGTCTTTTTATTGCGCTCCTTTTCCTCTAAGCACCTTAACGTCCTTTGTCTATCATGCACAGTATAAGTATAACATGCACAGTATACAATACATTGCTGCTATGCTCAGGCACCTTAGTTTAGTTCTTTAGTTTTTTTATTATCTCAGGTAATTTGTAAATATGTAGATAACTTGTCTGGCCTTCTGTTGCTCTCTTGTTTTTGATCTCCTTCCCACCTGCCCCCCTCTTCTTCTCCCCCCCCCTCTTCTTTCTATGGAAACTAACGTTGCGATGGGAACGATGTACAAAAAAGAATTTCACCCACTTTTTTACCTTGTAAACCTGTGATGTGACAATAAAACTGATTCTGATTCTGCTGTACATTAAAACATCCATGTTAATAGTATACTGTAGAAATGTGTGTGTGTGTGTGTGTGTGTGTGTGTGTGTGTGTGTGTGTGTGTGTGTGTGTGTGTGTGAAGGTGACCCTGATGAGATTACCGTTAAACCAATCATTCTGTGGAGGCTCTCTCCTCAGTGAGGTGTGGGTCATCACTGCTGCCCACTGTCTGGAGAAGATCAAAACTTCTGTTCAGGGCTTCATTGTCAGAGCAGGTAATGAAGCTATGAAAGAAATTCACACAATTTTACAGTAATGTTTTCAATTAATCAACTCAACGCACCCTGTCCAGGTGAGCATGACCTCCAGCGAGACCACGCGGTGGCGGAGCAGTTCATCCATCCCAGCTACGACGCCCGGAAGTCTCGTTACAACCACGACATCGCCCTGCTGAAGCTCGCCAGCCCGGTGGAGCTGTCCGACCACCGACTCCCCATCTGTCTGGGCCCCAAGGACTTCACAGAGACCCTGATGAGGGACACTCCCTCATCCGTGGTCAGTGGCTGGGGCCGCCGCAGGGCCCTGGGATATCATGGCCCCGAGGCTTCCAAGCTACAGCGGATGGAGGTATCCTACGTCGACCGCATCCAGTGCAAAGGCAGCAGCCGTGTATACGTCACGCGCTTCATGTTCTGCGCCGGCAGAAGCTATCAGAGGGACTCCTGCCAGGGGGACAGCGGCGGGCCCCATGCCACCAACTACGAGGGCACCTGGTTCCTGACGGGCATCGTCAGCCGGGCAGAGGAGTGTGCCAAGGAGGGAAAGTATGGCATCTATACCCGTCTGTCACGCTACTACACGTGGATAAACCAGACCACAGGGCTCCACATCAGCATCTCTCTGTAAGCAGCTCTGGGCATCGACTGGCACAAAGCCAGATTATTCTCAGAAATATACACGTTCTGTATACATTACAAGGCTGTGTGAAAAGCTATGCGTCAATCGTTTTATTGCACATGCACATTCGTCTGCACTAGTTCTGCCAGCAATTTGCTATTATTTCTAGTGTGTGCTATACTCACTAAATGAGGTAGTAAATCAACCAAGTATTTCTTTTGGACCGTCCAATAAGCTAGAATTAGACTATCTGGGTATGGGTTTGCATTCCTCTGCTTGTCAGTTAAATGATGAAGTTGACAATGCAGGTTCACTACCCTCTACATCTCTCAGAAACTCCCCAGTCACAGTCACATAAAAACACAGTCTTTATTCACGGTGAAAATCAACCTGGTTACGAATAAAGATGCTTTATTGTAATATTCACATCCTGTATGGATTTATTCGTGACACAAACAAGTTTGAAAAAAGATAATTATACAGTAATGTATATTGTGGCAAAATACGTAACTTGTTTTGTGAATAAAATGTAATTTTGTCCTATCTGTTTGGTAGAGTAAGTACAACTTTAGAGGTTGTATTATGTCTCCCTGCTCTTCTATTGAGAAATGTAGATCCTGTGGTAGGGTACACACTAATGATTGACATTGAGAAGTGGCACTGCCCGAAGGTCAAAATAAATATTCTCTCCTGAGCTAGCAGGCATGCTCTATTAGCACATTGGTAATGGGTCTGAATCTCGGGTAGGACGTGAAAGTTACAGAATGCAGCTTTAATCGCACAAAAATAATGCCCCCGGTGCGTAAAGACCTTTACTCATTACTTCTGTGAAATGTCATGACTTGTTTTTCCTACCAGTTACCTGAGTTAATCTACAGTGTTTTTGCATAATTCATGCTCAGTTATTCACTATTGAAAATGTACTTTATTCCACTGCATTTGTTACAGATCTTTTGAAAAGGAAAATGTGACAGCAATAACAATATGGGGGGAGGGATGGGGAAAGGGAGAAAATGAAAAAATGTCTGACTGACTTCATGTCAATACTGTGAACCTAATAAAGATATTTGTTAAAAAAAAATGTCACACTATACATTAAAGTCAATAAAACATGAATAAAAATTCAGTGCTGATCTTCAGACTGAATTCCTTCTAAAAAAGATGGCAGTGTTCTCTTATATCTTTGTCCAATCCACTCAAGTTCATTTAAGCCCAAGTTAGACTTCAGATGTATGTCACTCACCAAAAATGGTAAAAAAAATGTTCAACCCTTTTCTGTCCATGAAAACACACTCAAAGTAAGTTGACACATCCTCAACAAACACACACCTGATGAAAAACAAACAAACATCATGTGAACTTACGGTCTCTGTTTTAGACTGAACGTTATGAGCATGCTTTTACAACAGGCTTCTTACCAAATTCCTGTCGAGTTCTCGTGCAGCAACTGGATTACATCACCGCAATTACAGATGATGTCATCAGTGCTGGCCATGCTGCTCTCCACCATGACCCTATACCTGCCAGCCACCTGGAACAGAAGACAGTAAAGTTTCTTGAACTTATGAAAATTGTGTTCCTCAATGGGATATTCTTGGCCCTCTACTATTCTCAATATAAGCTTCCCTCAGCCAGATCATTCAGGGCGATGGTGTTCCCCATCACCATTATAATGATGATACACTTATTTTCCTCTCCAATCTAATAACTTAAGCAGTTTACATCATTCCCTTGCCTTTAATTCCTTTGACATAAAATGTTGGATGTCCCAAAACCTTTTAAAACTGAACATGACAAAGCTGAGGTCATTCTTTGGTTAAACATATTCCAACAGCCTGCTTCACAGTGAGCTTGGTTCATTGACCAGAAATATCAACCAGGTGGGCAGACAGACATTTTGGTGTAATGTTTGATGCTGATATCTGTTGTAGGCTAAGTGTCATATTAAGAATGTTGTCCTGTCTTCCTTCTTTCAAATAAAGACATTTTCTAAAATCAGATAATTGTCTCCTACTGATTTGCAAAAACGAAATAATGCATGCCTTTCCTTTTTTCCCGCCTGGACTGCTGTAATGCACTTTACGCTGTCAGTCAGTGCTCACTTCACCGACTCCAACCAGTATAGAACGTTGCTGCCTTAATTTTAACAGGCACAAAGAAATACGAACACGTTACTGCTGTGTGTGCTGTGCTTGCCGACTTACAAAATTGGCTGCCAATTGTTAAATGTATTGATCAGCTTTAAATTTCTAGCTATCTATAACCATACTGACCCAACCTAACCCAAACCAACCTTACCCTAACCACAACCTAACGCTAATCTTAACTTCAAAATCGAGAGACAGCGGGATCAAAATCCTTAACCCTTACCCTAAAACTAACCCTAAACCTAACCTCTAAATACATAATCCTAACATTATTATTGTGTGTAATCCTAACTCTAAAACTCTTTTCTTTTATTTGATTGATTGATTGATTGATTGATTGATTGATTGATTGAATACTTTATTAACAGCAAACAAAACAACAAAACGTTCACAGAAAGTACAGTTCTATACAAAAGGATGCTAAAAGGATTAAACCCGAGAAAGCACTATGGCTTGTTTCCATTGGGGTCCTGTGTATTCAATTCATCGAAACACCACCACACAGCTAGTACTCAGTCCACCAAAATGTTCCAACACAAACCCAACAGCTGATCACAGCTGGTCACAGATTACGTGATCGTTGAATATAAAATTAAACAGAGCTTGGCTAATGAGGATACGTGCTTGTTAACCATAAACATGACCGTTTCCCTCATGGGGAACATAACCCCGCAAGTTTTGATTTTCTCTGGTTTTACTCTCTCCATGGGTAAAACATGACTCACACGGTGCACTTAGTCTAACTCATCAACAGTGCACAGTCAATATTTGTTGTTGCTCAGATTTTGATCTGACATACCTGTAGCTGGAAAGAGACATTGCCAGTCATTTAGAAATATTTGTATTACGTCTTACTGCTGTCACTCACTAATCACGTTTATCACGTAGGCTACCACACACATTTAATCTCTCTGTCTTTACTGTTACTCTCTCTCGCACTCACTTTCTTACATCTTTACCTCTCACACACACACACTCACGCACGCACACGCGCACACAAATGCACATACACACGCACGCACGCACGCACAACACAACACACACACACACACACACACACACACACACACACACACACACACACACACACACACACACACACACACACACACACACACACACACACACACACACACACACACACACACACACACACACACACACACACACACACACACACACACACAGGCCTCCCAGGTGAGTAAACAGAGCTGTACTTTGGAGTGGGACATCAGTCTGATGTCCTCAGCCAGTTCTGCAGCTCTTTAAAAAGCCAGCACACAGATCAGCGCTGACAAAATGGCCAGGCTGTATTTACTGCTCCTCACCACTGCTTGCTTACTGCTGGACACATGCAGTCAGGGGGTCGGAGAGACTGAGGGAGAGGCAGGTAAGAGCCAGGAAATCATCTTAGTTACTGAATACAGTATGGTGCCATACATGTGATATTACTGTACATACAAGGTGGCACAAGACCTTTAAAAAAAAAAACACTGATCTCTGTGAACAAACCAAAAATGAAAATAGCTATGGAGACATGTTTTACTCTCTATGTGATTAACTCGACTCTTGATAGGACTAACACTATGAACAACGATGTAACAATTTGTAATAGGTATGCTTACGTTGGTAATGTTCTTAAATATTGGAGTCAAACAGGCCTATACTTATTTTTTTGATGGGATAGGAAAGTCGAAATGGCGGATTTTCAATCTACCTTACTTGATCCATGACCTGGCTGCAAATAATGACCAGCAGGTCATCTCCAAGGCAACCGGTTTAATATAATTGGCGAGTGATAAGTCAGTAAAACATGTCTGGTTGGTGTTGAAATGGTTTGGGGAAAGCACTGTCGAACTATTTAGTTTGTTTGTTTACATATAACTATTTGTTGTCCTATTTAGGATGAGAACCTTATTGTACAGTAGTGAATGTTTAGAAGTTAGCAAGAGATTGGTGAGAGCAGATGTGTCACTGGAGTTATCAGATGGACACCACAGATGTTTGACTACAGGTTCCCTCAGCTGCCTGTACTTGATGGCCCAGAGTAGGCAGTAAAATTAAAGTTAGATATTTCAAAAGGCATTAAATGTATGTGGAAATAATGAGTGGAGGTACTTCTGTGTCCTACTGACAGCATGCATACAGAGGTTGGCACTGATCAATCCAACAGTTTGTGAGATTTACTCCGGATATATAGAAACACAGACAGACATGTCACACAGACCCTCTCTGGCTAGCCTCTTCCAGAGCCATGCTGTAAAAAATCTGCAGTGAGTAAGTGGAAGTTAAGCCTGATTTAGACTTGATTGCGCGCTGGTGTCGCACAACAATCTACAGGCTCTGAGGCTCACAATATGCTTTGCGTTGAGACACCTTGTGACCTTGTAGATAGGCAATTCTCAGTGCACGACACCAATGTGAAACTAAATATAACTCAGGCTTAACTTCCGGGTCGGCCTACAAAAAGACGCCATCCCTACATTACATTACATTACATTACAGTCATTTAGCAGACGCCTTTATCCAAAGCGACTTACAATAAGTGCATTCAACATAGGTAGGGAACGAAAACTACAAATCACTAGAAGTCTTAAGTGCATTTTCTGCAAAAACAAGCAACCAAGAGTATACCTAGCGCTAAGGTAAAAGTGCAATATATCAGCTACCTATTTCCTTAAACAGATGAGACAAAAATAGCTAAATCAAATGAGCAGGAGCTAAAACAAATAATAGTATCGACTAAACAAGATCCAATAAAACAATACAACAATAAAACAAGCGTTCGTACAACTAGTTAACAACAAGTAGGCCAGGCAAAGAGGAAGGGTAGAGTTTCCTGAAGAGGTGGGTTTTCAGCCTGCGGCGAAAGATGGGCAGTGACTCTGCTGTCCTGACATCAGTGGGAAGTTCATTCCACCACTGTGGCATCCCTATTATACTCTATTAGACCCAAACACCTCCAGAACACTCAACAGTGAATTCTCGTGTCCTAGATTCACTCCCCTCTGCACCCACTCTCAACAATGATCAGGCCTACTATACTACACCTACATTACCCAAATACATTCATAACTAAGTGAAAGGAGCTGCTTTATGACATTAAAGCAGGTATAGAATACACTTGGGGACACATGTTTGACATTAAACCAGTTGATTGGGGATGGCATGTCAGATAGATTTCTTTCAGCAGGGACATGAAATGAATGTACCATATCTCAATGCAATGTCCACCAAAGGATGATAAACAAGTATATGTGATATAGTCTGATGTGAGCCACATGGTTTGCCCACCATTCTTCCTCCAGATTCTGTGTTTGTGACTCGCCAGTCTGCATTGGCTGTCCTGAGGCGCCAGCGGCGCTACAACAGCGGCCACTTTGAGGAGCTGCAGAAAGACAACCTGGAGAGAGAGTGCATGGAGGAGACCTGCACCATGGAGGAGGCCAGAGAGGTGTTTGAGAATAACGAGCAGACTGTAAGTTATACACACACACACACGCACACACATGCACACACCCCCACACACACACACACACACACACACACACACACACACACACACACACACACACACACACACACACACACACACACACACACACACACACACACACACACACACACACACACACACACACACACACACACACACACACACGCACGCACGCACACTATCCTGTATATCTAGGAACCATGCCCTGAAGTTTGATTTCTCTTTCTCTCAGATGGAATTTTGGGGTAGCTACAATGGTAAGGAGAGCCCAGCACAACCCAGATGTTAAGTGCCGTGAATTGTTGTTCGTTCGTACATACAACTGTGTGTGTGTGTGTGTGTGTGTGTGTGTTTGTGTGTGTGTGTGTGTGTGTGTGTGTGCGTGCGTGCGTGCGTGCGTGCGTGCGTGCGTGCGTGCGTGCGTGCGTGCGTGCGTGCGTGCGTGCGTGCGTGCGTGCGTGCGTGCGTGCGTGCGTGTGTAGATGGTAACCAGTGCGACACATCCCCCTGTCAGAATGGGGGTTCGTGTAAAGACGGGGTGAACGCATACCTTTGCTACTGCAACCCGAACTTCAACGGCAAGAACTGTGAGATAGGTGAGTATAATCCACTGGATTTGAGCCAGTGAACATTATTTACAATGCACTGTAGCTAAAACACGCTCAGCCCTGAAAGGATACTCTACAGACTTATGGAGAAATCAATTATATTTTGAGTCTATTGCTGTAAAGATTCTGGGAATACTACTGGAATTCCATTGTTGTAAATGGCATTTAGACCTCCTTCAGCTAATGCGAGGTCTATTGATTAGCTGGAAGAGTTACTCTCCCAGTATACCAACTCAGAAATGATAGTTTTGGGAGATTTTTATCATTTTATTGATTTAGGTATTTTCGATTCAGAAGAGAGATTTGTTTAATAGACACTTTGCAGCATCTGGCCACATTTCTGAGTATGAGGATATAGGGGATCCCCTCCTACTAACATCATTTCGTTGTCTCCGCCAGGCCGAAAGCGTGGCCGAGATCATTAGGCATTGCAATGCTTTGTGCGATTGTAGAACCCTTATTTTCGATATTTGTTGTACAATGAAGTATGTAAGGTTTCTAGATTTGATAGTTTCTTAGAAGAAGGCCGATGCACACCTCAAAGGTTGGTGACAGGTGCGTAGGACAACCAAAAGGGTGCAAATGTTCAGAAGGGGATCTCTGATAACAAATGAAAGAAAAAGGACACGGTCTGGATCTTGCAAAAAGGATGCTTTATGATTTATGCTTTATTATTAAGTCAACGTTTCAGTCGTTAGACAGAAATGTCTGTCCTGATGAAGGTCCAACGACCGAAACGTCGACTTAATAAAGAGCATCCTTTTTGCAAGTTCCAGACAGTGTGCGGGACCTTTTTCTTTGATTTGTTTTCAGAGACCCCCTGTAAAATCTGTAGATTTTATAGTTAAACAATATTGGGTGTCTAGCATTATATGTTAAACATGTTATGTGGATTCCCTGGCCGTGGCTATATTACTAATCACAGAGAAGATTATGTGCACATCTTATGCCTGTATTTAGGCCAGGTGCTGGACATCAAGGCGAGAATCAAGGAGAAGATAAAAACATCCGCACACTGTTTTTAAGCTAAAAATAATTACCTGTATTACCAGCACAACGTTTCGACTCTTTTAGGTCTTCATCAGCCAAAACATATTTTTTGAGCCTGATGAAAACTTAAAAAGCTTAAAAACAGTGTGCGGATGTTTTTAACTTCTTCTATGTTACTAATCCACATTCTCACATCTGTCTCCAGAGTTAGCCAAGCAGTGTTCAGACAGCAATGGTGGATGCTCTCACTTCTGTATGATGAAGGAAGAGCGTGTTGTTTGTCTGTGTGCTGCTGGCTACAGGCTAGGTACAGACAAGTCAAGCTGCGAGCCCACAGGTAACATTAATTAACACTAAACTGTAGCCTACACACATTGGACCTAAGATTGATTGATAGCATACAGTATAGGCTTAATTTAATAGATGAAATAAACAATGATAACTTAGTTATAACCCAATCCTCCAACCATGATATTTTCTGTTATTGTTTAGAATTTGTAATCCTTTTGAGGAAATATTTTGTAGCTTTTTTATGTTTGTTTGTGTTCATCCGTCTGTGCTTGAAACACATAGTGCTCATTTATATTACAGACAAAATGCAGATTTTTTTTTTACAGTCTATGGAAGAGAGCCTTGATTTTATTAATCTCGCCTATACAAAACATATTGTTCTTTTTTTCAATTTTTTGCCTTAACAACCACCCTGCCACCAGAACGATTCCCGTGCGGCCGTTTGACTGCGCCCCTCGCCTCCAGATCAAGGCCCATTGTGAACGCACCTGGCAGGCCTCGATCCTTCAACGTAAGCTTGAACGCAACCCAGGAGGACGTGGTCGACTGGCTGGAATATGAGGACTATGACTTTCACAGCAATGACAGCGATGCATTGAACTTTACCTCGGTAGATGTGGATGTCTTGTCGACGGATTTTACAACGTCGGTGCCCACTGAAGTTGAGAACAACAGCAGCGGACGTTTGGTGCGCAGGAGGAGCACCATCGAAGATCCCAACACCTCAGATAATTGGGCATACCATCCCACTTCGCCCAGCATCACGGCAGAGATCAAAGATCGCCTGAGGGTAGTCGGAGGCGTTGAGGCCATTCCGGGAGAGATACCATGGCAGGTAGGTGTCAGGAACACACATGGGACATGGAATGGGATGGCATAGGGAAAGGGAGACAGAATGGGTGCAGTACTGTAGGCTACATTGCAACATCCATGTTAATAGTATACTGTAGAAATGGACTTCCATAGACACTATGTTTAAAAGGGATCCAAGTCCCCCCTTCAAAGTCAATTGAACACGTGGAGGAAGAGCGGTTGGGATGGATAACAGAACGGAGGCAGGTGAGGAGCAGAGGAACGGGTGGTAAGAGGCAGAAAAGTGATAGTAAGAGCCAATATCCTGGCCAGTAGAGAGGGGGGACATGGATGGTTAGAGAGGAGGAGGGCAGGTGAAGAGGGAGAGAGAGGAGATGAGTGGCTCAGGGGGCAGAGCATCAACACCTGCAGCTGTGTTGCCATTCTGCCATTCTGGGCTTGTGTTTATTTTGTGTTAGGCTTCCCATTAGTCGTGTGTGTGTGTGTGTGTGTGTGTGTGTGTGTGTGTGTGTGTGTGTGTGTGTGTGTGTGTGTGTGTGTGTGTGTGTGTGTGTGTGTGTGTGTGTGTGTGTGTGTGTGTGTGTGTTTGTGTGTGCACGTGCGTGTCCATGCTTGTGTGCACGTGCGTGTCCATGCTTGTATCTGTGTGTAGGTGACCCTGATGAAATTACCGTTAAAGCGGACGTTCTGTGGAGGCTCTCTCCTCAGTGAGGTGTGGGTCATCACTGCTGCCCACTGTCTGGAGGAGATCAAAACTTCTGTTGAGGGCTTCATTGTCAGAGCAGGTAATGTGAAGCTATTGTGTGAAAGAAATTCACACAATATTACAGCAATGTTTTCAATTCATCAACTCAACGCACCCTGTCCAGGTGAGCATGACCTCCACCGCGACGACGGCAGGGAGCGAGACCACGCGGTGGCGGAGCA
Source organism: Gymnoscopelus braueri (assembly GCF_963280865.1). Taxonomy (NCBI): domain Eukaryota; kingdom Metazoa; phylum Chordata; class Actinopteri; order Myctophiformes; family Myctophidae; genus Gymnoscopelus; species Gymnoscopelus braueri. The sequence goes on along the minus strand of NC_137609.1, from coordinate 42,630,502 downwards.
GTTCATCCATCCCAGCTACGACGCCCGGAAGTCTCGCTACAACCACGACATCGCCCTGCTGAAGCTCGCCAGCCCGGTGGAGCTGTCCGACCACCGACTCCCCATCTGTCTGGGCCCCAAGGACTTCACCGAGACCCTGATGAAGGACGCTCCCAACTCCGTGGTCAGTGGCTGGGGCCGCCTCAAGTTTCAGGGCCCCGAGGCCTCCAAGCTGCAGCGGCTGGACGTGCCCTACGTCGACCGCGTCACGTGCAAAGGCAGCAGCCGTGACCACGTCACAAAATTCATGTTCTGCGCCGGCTACAAAAGCGCGCAGATGGACACGTGCCAGGGGGACAGCGGCGGGCCCCATGCCACCAACTACGAGGGCACCTGGTTCCTGACGGGCATCGTCAGCTGGGGAGAGGAGTGTGCCAAGGAGGGAAAGTATGGCATCTATACCCGTCTGTCACGCTACTACACATTTATAAGCCAGACCACAGGGCTCCGCATCAGCAACTCTCTGTAAGCAGCTCTGGGCATCGACTGGCAAAAAGCCAGTCACAGAAATATACACATTATGTACATTACAGGGCTGTGTGAAAAGCTATGCGTCAATCGTTTTAATGCTCATGCACATTCGTCTGCACTAGTTCTGCCAGCATTTGATATTATTGTGCTACTCACTAAATGAGGTACTAAATCAACCAAGTATTTCTTTTGGACCGTCCAATAAACTAGAATTAGACTATCTGGGTACGGGTTTGCATTCCTCTGCTTGTTAGTTAAATGAGTTAAAAGTTGACAACGCAGGTTCAGGAGTCAAGGCCACCCTCTACTGTACATCTCTCAGACACTCCCCAGTCACAATCACATAAAAACACCTGTGAATGCCAGCCTCACCTGTTCGACGCTATTCTCCCAACCTCCACCTCCCCGTCGTCCTCCAAAATTCTCCCAATCCCTCTCTCAGGCCTCTGTCCATCTCATATGGGGAGTGGGGGGACAACCCCATCCGGAATCTCGTCCTTCCCCACATTCTACAATATTTGTATTTCAAGCACCCCCGGCTTGATATGCATTAGGCCATGGACCCCCATTTGATATGATTTTTTTCCTCTGGGACCTCAATCTACACAGTAAATCCTCAGTGTTCCTTTAGCTGAGGACCGCCTGGAACCCCCTCAAAGACCCCCGGGGGGTCCCTGGAGCCCACGTTGAGACAGTAGAGGTGTGGTCTTTGACTAGTGAAAGTGAAGTTGACTGGATTCTAAAAGAGTGCAAGTAATGTTTGATGATGACCTCCTTTTGGCCAGCTGGTCATTTATGCGGTCTCACAGCATTTATGAACTGCATATGAAACTCTTATACCAAGCATAAACACATTAAAACCTTGAGGAAAGAAGTCACAGCAGTCGGGTTGAATCAAACTTTGTTGTGCTTATACTTGGGAAAAATAATCATATACAGATTGCATTTTAATATACATTTAACCTCTTACAATAATTTGACATTCACAAAACTGCAGAGTGTGCAAAAGCGGCAAAACATGAGGTTTCCTGAAAATAAAACAAATAAAACAAACATTGGAGACGAGACTGTTTAAATAAGGTCAATAAAAACTTTAAATAAAAACAAAAGTCACACCAATTTTGACTGTTGCAGCTAAGCCAGTGTTGGGCAGATTACAATTTTTTTTTAAACTGGGGCTGATTACTAATGACTTTCTTCTAAGTTAAGGTCTTTATACAACGGGGGCATGATAAATAAACAATACAAACACCGCCTTTATTCATGGTGCAAATCAACCTGGTTACGAATAAAGATGTTTTATTGTAATATTCACATTCTGTATGGATTTATTCGTGCCACAAACAAGTTTGGGGGAAAATATATATATATATTGTGGCAAATTAAAGCTACACAACATAACTTGTTTTGTGAATAAAAAAGTAATTTTGTAAAATCTGTATGATAGAGTAAGTAGCACAACTTTAGTGGTTGTATTACTGTATGTCTCCCTGCTCTTCTATTGAGAAATGTAGATCCTGTGGTAGGGTACACACTAATGATTGACATTGACAAGTGGCACTGCCTGAAGGTCAAAATAAATGTTCTCTCCTGAGCTAGCAGGCATGCTCTATTAGCACATTGGTAATGGGTCTGAATCTCGGGTAGGACGTGAAAGTTACAGAATGCAGCTTTAATCGCACAACAATAACGCCCCCCCCCCCCTGTGTGTAAAGACCTTTACTCATTATTCCTGTGAAAAGCCATGACTTGTTTTTTTCCTACCAGTTACCTGAGTTAATCTACAGTGTTTTTGCATAATTCATGCTCAGTTCTTCAAGGTTACATACTGTAATTCACAACCGAAAATGTCACACTAGACATTAAAGTCAACAAAACATGAGTTAAAATGCAGTGCTGATCTTCAGACTGAATCCCAACTAAAAAAAGATGGCAGTGTTGTCTTGTGTTATTTTCAAGAAAAACATCTTAGGCTACACCGTTGTATGACGTATAGTATAAGTATAAGCTCAGCTTCAGAGTGCTCAGTTGGGGCCTAACAGACCTACCTGGCCTGTTCCTCAAAAGGTGAATTAGAGCTAAAGCCTGGCTTTACCACCTATCCTGGCTTAATTTAGCCAGGATTAGAGCTGAGTCGGTTCCTCAAAAGGTGAATTATCTTGAAGATTAGTTTAGCCAGTTCACCCTGGCTAAGTTTAGCCTTATCCGATTCCTCAAAAGAGAATTGAAGCAAGCCTAGCTTAGTTACCATGGCAATTTAGCTGTGAAGTTAGCCTGGTCAGGAGCAGGCTAACAGCCAAGCTTTATTAATCCAGTGCCTTGTTCTTCAAGTTTTGTGAAATAGCTGTTAGTCCAATGACTCCAATCATAAACCAATGAGTTTTTCTACACTTATTCAATTCTTATGCGAAAATCAAAGATCTACAAGCCCGAAATGTTTTTGTCTTATGGCGGCCGGGGGTCCCCGGCCCCCCATGGACCCCCGCCCCCGTGGACCCCCGCCCCTGTGTACCCCCGGCCCCCTGTGTACCTCCGGCCCCCGTGGACCCCCGGACCCCCATGGACCTCCGGACCCCCGTGGACCCCCGGACCCCCATGGACCCCCGGACCCCCATGGACCTCCGGACCCCCGGACCCCCATGGACCTCCGGACCCCCGTGGACCCCCGCCCCCGTGGACCCCCGTATACCCCGGACCTCTGTTGGGGGTCCGGGAGTACACGGGGGGCCGGGCCCCCCGTGTACTCCCGGACCCCCGTTGACCCCCGTGGACCGTGGACCCCCGGCCGCCAAAAGGCAAGCTTTTCCCTTGTAGATCTTCGATTTTAGAAATTTGAAATTAGAAAATTATTCTAAGTGTTTATAATTATAATTCCAACATTCACTTAAACTCCTTATGTTTAAACCTAACTGAATTATATATTTATGGATTTGTATATAAATTAATTGCATATTTTTGGACAACTTGTGCATTTAATTTGTCGGCAATACTTTGCCACGCTTTCTCCCTGGATCTATATTTATTGCGGCCGTGTTTCCTTTCTTGCTTATTATAAATTTTACTTCCTTGTAAGATTCCATGAGCTGCTGCAGTGCTGCTGTTCAGCCACAGAGAAGAACGCCGCTCTGGTTTTGGGCTCCATGATTGGTCAAGTTCAAGGATTCTGCTATCGACTTTCATGGTCTTTTATAGAAATAAGTGAAGCCTGGCTTCATTATCCTGGCTCGACACAGCCTGGCTTGACAAGGCCTAGCTCGACAAAGTCGCTCCTTTTCAGCCTGGCTTGGCGTTCCAGGAACCGAATAAACCAGGCTATACGGACCCGACTTTGTCAAGCCTGGATTTGACTTAAATCCAGGCTTATTTAATTCACCTTTCGAGGAACAGGCCCTGCAGAAAAGTCTGAATGTACAGTTCGTTCCTTATGGCTTTCAACAGCATGTGTATTAGGCTGGGACAAACTATGATGTCCCTTTTTCATAACTAAAAAATAAAGGCGCAGCCACACTGACCCATCAGCTAACAAACAGAAATTTGATGGAGTCTTTGGAATTCCTTTGAACGCAATTATTGCACAGCCTCCTCGATTCTACTGGCTAAATGGAAAATGAAATGAATCCATCAGTTAAAAAATGTTCAGCCTATGGGAACAAAACAAACATAATAGACATAATCTATCAGTGTAGCCGCACTCTAATTCATGAAGCAATCAATGCTGTACATGTAATCCTTCAACAAATATCCCTTACATAATGTTAAATAGTAACATTTGTGCTCTGTCCAATGTAAATTCATCTGGGGATTACAGTTACACAGCTGCAACCCAACACTGAGTTTAGCCCCTCTCCATTGGTGTAAATAAAGTGCCAGGTATAGCTAGTGCTGAGAGCCAGCAGTCCATGCAGAGCAGTGAACAGTTCAAAAGTTCAAAACAAAAAAGCTTTGACTCATCACTCAGGTAGTTTGAGTGTTACAACTCTTCCATCAATGGGTCAGTTACATTGTATATATAATGGTTACTAATTGTTGGAAGAGTTCTAACTGTTACAACTGTTACAACTCTTCCAACAATTAGTAACCATTATAGCCGACCGTTACAGGATTTTTCAGGCCAATGTCAATACCGATATTGGGGAGTAAAAAACTCTACTATTGTATCGACTACTACTATCGAGTAAACTTCACTGGGAATGTAATAACAACTATAAAAGAAAAACAAATAGAAATTGAACAAATTCTAAAATACCCCAAGCGTCTTTTTTCTGTATTATGCTCTGTAAAAAAAACATTTTCATATTGATGCACGTCTGACAACATAATACGCTGATAAGTACATCTGTGATAGGCTATGATCGTCTGATAAAATTGGCCCGCCAGTACAGTATGTTGGTCAAGCTCTAGTAACCTTGGACGACTTGACTCACCGACGGAAGAGTTGTATCGCTAATTTGTTGAAACCTGAAACTACAGTAAGGTACAGTAAAGGAACACAAAACAAACAGGAGCAGCAGAAGCAGCAAGTTCCTCAAAAATGTGCAAGCAAGATCAGCTCAAGCGATGGTGGAACTTTTTCGTGGATCCTGAAACGTTTCACAGCTTATTACCCTTGAAGCAGGCCACTATAGAGGCTCCTACACCCCTCTCCCCTTGACACTTTAGGAGCCTCCAAAGTCAATGTGTCGTGAAGGGAGCACAGTAGCACAAAAGCCAGCAAGCATGTAAAAATATTGCCTCTTCTACAGTATTTACATTAGAGTATCTCTGGTAGCTTGCTGGACCAATTACTTTGACTTAGTACACTGGACATCAACAGGTAAGGCTCAGCAGCAGAGAAGAGTAAAGACACAGTGATATAAAAACAAAGCCACGACAATTATGCCGTGCAATTAAACGATGTATCTTCATAGTTTGTTTGGCACAAGGATCATGATACCTCTGTGGGCCTACGTGGATCTGGTGTGTGAGTGACAATCATGATGGTACATAATAAGAAAATAGAAAATGGTACAGCTCGAATAAAGTCCAAAATAATATGTATCAAGACACAGAAGACATCTCCATTCCCAAGTCAGTTCTAACACCCAAATTCCAAAAAAAGAACGTAATACTGCTGGAAAAGGCAGTCCCATGTCTCGCTAAGTTTTGCGGAGTTGCATTGTCGCAGCTGTCTGAGGTTCAATTCTTCATTTGCTGAGGTTCGGTTCTGCAGCATGGATTCTTCTGCAGTGATAATGTCCTGTTAGATTGAAGACTACAGTCTGTCGTTAATGTTGTGCTTCAGTGTGATACGTAGATGAATGTCTGGGTATAGTCATTCTCTTCTGTCCATGAATAGACTCAAAAATATATGAACTTTATAACAGTGTCAGGTGTGTGTGACTGTGTATTTGTGTACGTGGCACATTTGTACAGTGTGTGGGTGTGTGGAACCCTTGGCACTAAGAGACATACTGTACTGTAGGTGGAGAGGCAGGCAGATGAGGGGATGCAGGGATGAAAACGGAATGAAAAAGGAAAGGTATCACGGCCACCGCATCTCCTATCCTCGCTCCTGATTTGTTCTCAGCAGGCCTCCCCCAGAATCCTGTGCAGGTCCTCCGATAGGACACGTCCCTGCTCACCACGACTCACATTTCTCACCACCCTGCATATGACACAAACAACAAACATCATGTGAACTTATACGGTCTCTGTTTTAGACTGAATGTTATAAGCATGCTTTTACAACAGGCTTCTTACCACATTCCTGACGAGTTCTCATGCAGCAACTGGATTACATCACCGCAATTAAAGATGATGTCATCAGTGCTGGCCATGCTGCTCTCCACCATGACCCTATACCTGCCAGCCACCTGGAACGGAAGACAGTAGAGTTACTTGAACTTAGGAAAATCGTCTATTTATATGTTGCTGATTTTAACTGTGGTGTTCCTCAATGGGCTCTATTATTCTCAATATACATGCTTCCTCTCAGCCAGATCATTCAGGGCCATGGTGTTCACCATCGCCATTATGCTGATGATACACTTATTTTCCTCTCCAATCGAATAACTTAAGCAGTTTAGATCATTCCCTTGCCTTTAATTCCCTTGATATAAAATGATGGATGTCCCGAAACCTTTTAAAACTGAATATGACAAAGCTGAGGTCATTATTTGGTTAAACATATTCCACCAGCATGCTTCACAGTGAGCTTGGTTCATTGACCAGAAATATCAAGCAGGTGGGCAGACAGACATTTTGGTGTAATGTTTGATGCTGATACCTGTTTTAAGTGTCATATTAAGAACGTTGTCCTGTCTTGCTTCTTTAAAATAAAGACATTTCCTAAAATCTGATAATTGTCTCCTACTGATTTGCAAAAACGAAATAATGCAATTATTTTTTCCCGCCTGGACTGCTGTAATGCACTTTACGCTGTTGTCAGTCAGTGCTCACTTCACCGACTCCAACCAGTACAGAACGTTGCTGCCTGAATTTTAACAGGCACAAAGGAATACGGACACATTACTGCTGTGCTGTGCTTGCCAACTTACACTGGCTGCCAATTTTTTTATTTATTGATCACCTTTAAAGCTTTAAATCGCCTCGCTCCAAAGTACATATAAAGGATTTACTGACTAGTGGATGCAGCTCTGCTGGATAATTCCTAGAACCCGGCTTGTGATCAAAGGTGACCGGGCCTTTGCTGTTTAAGCTCCCCGACTGTGGAACACTCTGCCTATTGACAAACAGGCTTTTAAATCACTTCTTAAAACCTTTTATAGTAAAGCGTTTAGGAATTCTTGAATATAAACTCGCTGAATTGTATTCACTAAAATAATTTACACAGAGAAAGCAAAAAGCTCTACTCCATTAATCATAATTACAAAAAGATGCACCCAGCTGCTGATCGGGGGCCTAAAACAGCAAGATTCTCATGACAAATCGAACAGCAGCAGGAGAGCAGCCTGAAGGGTTATAAATGAAGTAGTTCTATTCTATTCTATTCTACGCCATGTACAGTACATGTTTGATATTAGGTTGTGTGAATGATAATTGGTTCACTTGTAAATGCACACAATTGAGGGGTCCAATCACCTTAAGACAGATATACGGTTTACTGACTGATCTTGCATCGCTCGTTTGTGGGGACAGTCACTATTGCACCTGAGGAACTATTCAATATTTAAGAGAACTCTCACTAGTGGGGCAGGCTGATCATCCTCGTCTGAGTCCGTTAGGTTGGAATGGTCTGTTGCTCCTCCCCAGTCCTCCAGGCCTTCACAGATAGCCACTGAGTGGGCAGGGGCAGGCCAACCTGCAGATGACAGAGAGCTGATATGACGACCGACAAGATACCTGAAGCTCCTGGTTTTACTCAACTTTGCTGAATCATTGGTGTGCATTTGTTTTACGATGACTTTATGTCCAGTGGTGTAAAGTAACTAAGTACATTTACTCAAGTACTGTACTTAAGTACAAGTTTGAGGTACTTTTACTTTACCGGAGTATTTCCAATTGTCTACACTTTTACTTCTACTCCACTACATCTCAGAGGCAAATATTGTACTTTTACTCCACTACAATGATTTGAAAACTTTAGTTACTAGTTACTTTGCAGATATAAATTATTACATTATAAAACATACATTAACCACTTTAGCCCTATTTTATACATAGGCTATTTGAAAATAGCAGATCTACAAGCTCACGTTGTGAGCTTGTAGATCTGCTATTTTCAAACATTTTAGTACTTTTACTTTTGATACTTTAAGTACATTTTGATACCAATACTTTTGTACTTTTACTCAAGTTTCTTTTAAATTCCGGACTTTTACTTGTAACAGAGTACTTCTCCATTGCGGTATTGATTATGTATGTACTTAAGTAAAACATTTGAGTACTTTTTCCACCATTATGTCTCATAAAACATCTGGAAATGTGTGCGTTTGCGTGTGTCATTTTGTTCCGTTCCGACGTGGTAACTCACTCCGTCGAGGAGACTGGACGACGGGGTCCGAGAGGGCGGGACTTGAGTGCAGTGACTCCTCCCCCTGTGGATGCCTGAGGGAATGGCTTGTCGCCGTGGAGCTGTGAGGAACATGGAGACACGCTGAGCAGCCCGCCACCGACGCTCCGCCCCACGACACACACACCCCCGACACACTGAACCCACGGGAACGACACGACGACAGCAAACCAAAAAAAAAAGAAAACACAGGAAAAAGAAAAAGAAAAACAACAACAACAACAACACCCACACTGTCACAAAACAGGCTCCTACGTCATTCACATTCCATGAGTTAATCCAGCATTCTCTTCCGTTGACACGGGCATATATTGCAGCATCCAATGTAGGTTTCTAGGTTAAAGGTTTCATTATTTAATTTTAAATGGTGGTGGTCAAAAGCCCCAGAACTCTAAGTGGCTCATTTGCTAACCATTGCCAAAATAATAATGACCTGATAGGGACAAGTCGCAGGGCAAATAGCATCATCAAAGATTGCTACAATATATGACTTATGACTTGTACACTGTATTCTGGCATTGTCAAATGTCCAATAGTATTTGCAAAGAATTCTTGGTGCTTGATTTTAATGTTTGTCAGCTGGGTGGGGATTGATATGAGGAGAGCAGAGAGTTTAGACACTAGAGACACTTACAGTACTGTAATTGGTAGACAGTTTTCTGTGATTGATAACTTCTTCTAAAGTGCTTACATAGTAAACCCAGAGGTGGAAAGTAACTAAGTAAATGTACTCAAGTACTGTACTTAAGTACAATTTTGAAAAAAAAAAACTGGAGTATTTCCAATTTTCAGTACTTTTACTTCTACTCCACTACATCTCAGAGGCAAATATTGTACTTAAAAACATACATTAACCACTTCAGCCCTATATATATTTCGGCCATTTGAAAATAGCCGATCTATAAGCTCACAATGCGTCGCGATGCGACGCATTGTGAGCTTATAGATCTGCTATTTTCAAAATATTTGTATTCATTTCATACATTTGAAAACTTGTGAACGGGACATTCTGCATAATGAGTGCTTTTGGTACTTTAAGTACATTTTGATACCAATACTTTTGTACTTTACTCAAGTACATTTTTTATTCCAGACTTTTACTTGTAATTGAGTATTTCTACATTGCAGTATTGATACTTTTACTTAAGTAAAAAATTTGAGTACTTTTTCCACCACTGAGTAAACCCCACCCTGCTGCTACACCGTGTGGATCAAATCAAACAGCATGAGAGCATTAAGAGCAAATGCTATTTGAACCAGGTCTATAATTCTGTACACATTCAAAGTCTCGTACATTTCTTAAGTGAACAAGCACTAACACATTGAAGCCCACGGCGCAGTGGTGTGGCCATTCAACCAGTCGCATTGCTCGTGCCTAACAACGCCAATTTGTGCAGGCACAAATTGGCAAATTGGCAAATTGGCAAATTGGCAAATTGGCAAATGGCAAATTGGCGCACAAATTGGCGTTGTTAGGCACCGGTGTTGTAGTTCGTCCATGAGTGTCCTGAATTTGGCATTGTATGCCCACGGCTGGGCCGCGCAGCGCCATGGGGAAAGCATTGGAACGGTGAAACACCGTTTTTGTTCATTGGTGTACAGTACGTGCATTATGAAGCGCCATGATATAGAAAATATTTCAGATCGAATTGACTGTCATTAAATCAGTTTGACTTGTTTGTAGTATTTTTTAATTTTTTTTGTTAATTTGTCATCTGAAAAGTTTTAGTTTTAATCTGGTTTTAGTCGACTAAATATCATAAGATTTTAGTCGACCAACTCTACAGTTGATTCTGTCAACAAAAATGTATTGCGGCAGGCCTTGATGGCGTCGTAATGGCTGATTTCACACTTGGTTGCATGCTGAAAATAGCAAATCTACAAGCTCACAACGCATTGAGCGCGACGTGTTGTGAGCTTGTAGATCGCAACACCCGAGCACAAGCAAACGTAAAATAACTTATTCTCCACTAGTCCCTCACTAACATTTTAGTCTAGTTTTTATTTGTTGACAAAATTGTCAATATATTTAGTCTCAGTTTTAGTCCTCCCGCTTAGTTTTTATTTAGTTTTCGTCAGTGAAAAAAGGTAGGCGACGAACATTTTTCGTCATAGTTTTAGTCGACAAAATTAACACTGTTTGCAGCTAAATGTTTTCAAATATTCAAATATAAGTTTGCAAAAGTTAGAAAGTTAGGAATTATCAGTCATTCATGGCATGCCACCATGCTAACAGCAAACATAACATGGACATTTTCTTCAATCTACATAAACACACGCCTCACACCTACAAAGATTTGAGTCTTTCCATCACAGATAAACAAGATGCTTTCTTCAAAGGGAGAGAACACAATGTAGTGACACGCTCTCAATTAAGTCAATTCCTAAATTTGAATCAAGACCTATGACAACTTACGTGTAAATTCGACTTGAACTTATTCAATTTTACACCTCTCTCAGGACTGAATTGACTGAATTGAAAGTGATTTGAACCCATTCCTGCATTCTTTAGTAGCTTTTCTATATTCACACAAATGCTCTCATGCGACAACGGATGTCATGCAGAGAGTGTCACCTGTCAGAGAGGGGCGTGTCTGACGGCATAAGGGGTGGGGTCTCCTCTGAGAAAAGAAGGCAGGACAGAGGACATGGAGGCGGAGTTTGAGACCAAGAGGGTTAACAAAAAAGTGCAAATAAGGATTAATGATCTAAACCTTTTAGAGGGACATTACACTTAAGCAGATTAATAGAGAGCTGGAAAGAAGGAAAGAAAGACTGTAATAGAGACAAATAGGGACAGTAATACAGACCGTGGCGCAGTTTCTGCTGGTTAGTGAGAATCTTGCGAATCTCGTTAAGCCAAGAGACTTTCACCTCCAGCGTAGGAGCCTATAAACACCCACACCAACACGACCACAACACAGCACACAGCCAATCAGAATCATAGTGAGCAATGTTTGTGTGTGAGTGTGTGTGTGTGTGTGTGTGTGTGTGTGTGTGTGTGTGTGTGTGTGTGTGTGTGTGTGTGTGTGTGTGTGTGTGTGTGTGTGTAAACACAGAGAGAGAGAGAGAGAGAGAGAGAGAGAGAGAGAGAGAGAGAGAGAGAGAGAGAGAGAGAGAGAGAGAGCAGCAGAGGTTTCACCTGCACTATGTACACCTCCTCCCTGCCGCTGTACCAGATCTCAAACTTCTTCAGATCTCCCTTGACGTTTTCCGTGATGCCCACTGCACTCATCTACAGCAAAAACAAAACATCCAGGTATTGTATGCTGTTGGTGTATACAATATACTGAGATTATATGCACATGCACATTTGATGATGCCCTATTTTATTCTCTTTTTGCTCTTTTTTGCACTCGCTTTCTTTTCTTTAAATCTTTTTTAGGATTTTTATCATTAATTTGTTTTTGTTATTATATATGCTGCTGCATTGTCTGATGGAAGCCAAACCAAAATAAGTTTTACTCTTACAGTATGTACCTGTACACAAGATGCAACAATAAAGCACAACCTTGAACCTTGAACCTTGAGGTGAAAGTGAACTTAAGAAATGAGTGGAGGTACTTCTACAGTAGCTAGACGCATGCAGAGCCACACCGTAAAAAGAAAGAGACCAATTTCTCTATTAAAATGTAGGGATGTGTCTTTGTTGTAATGTAGTAAAAAAAAAGAAAAGACGGATCTGTCAGATTTTCATATTCCATCCTGATTTGGCTAAGATTGGCTTCCAAAGTTTGCAGGATTGGTCCGAACAAAAGACCTCAAATCATGAACGCAGCAAGCAATTTCAGAGAAATTTTGCACGCACATTCCCACTAAGCCGAGGAAGAAATGCCAGTAGATTTTTTTCGAATCAGCCTCAAGGTGGCGCTGCAAAACAGGCCGATTCGTGTTTTTACCTATATCTGCATCGATCTACGTGAATCTTTGCACACACACTCCCTAGTGGCCAAGGAAAAACCTATTCCCTGCATTTTTCACATCAGCCGACTTCTGTAATAAAAAAAATATACAGTATATTACTCCTAAGATTGGCTTCCAAAGTTTGCAGGATTGGTCCATTTTGAACAAAATGCCCCAAATCATGAACGCAGCGAGTGATTTCCGGGAAATCTTGCACACACATTCCCACTAGGCCGAGGAAGAAATGCCACCCTTTGCACATTGGCCTGTTACAGCGCCACCAGCAGGACGATTTTGGCAAAGCGCATTTTTGGAACAAAATGCCTCAAGGACAGGCCTAGGAAGAAATGGCACCCTTTTCACATTGTTCTATTATGGAGGCCACAATAACCTACCGGACCTGGCGGAGACCTGCAGTCCAAGGAGCACTTTTTCTAATTTCAAGAAGATTTCTGGTTGATATCCGACATCACTATTGATTAAGGGAAATAATGTCACGGTCAGATCCAATTCCCGTTTGGCTGGATAACCTGGCGTGTCAGACCGGGTCATGTGGGCGACCTGAGTGACAGCATGAGACTGATTAAATGACAACTCCAGCCAGCTGCTGAAGAAGCACGGTAGAGAAGGAGATGGCAGGATTGTCTGGAGCTGTGGCCATGCCCGAAGCCAGGATTTTATGAACCCTTTCCCTCTATTCCATGGATTAATATTATGTTTCTTAGTAGTAGTACTTGTCCACGTGTCAGTGTGAACTGAACTATTCACAGGAGCAAAGATGGCATTGCATTGGAGCCAAAGACCGGAGCTAGCCGAAGGGGACTGACACGGCGTGAGAGTGACGACCTTCAAGTGAGAGCGGGGGTGCCAGCGATGCTACGAGAGGCAGGTAAAGCCTGCACGCACACGCACACACACACACACACACACACACACACACACACACACACACACACACACACACACACACACACACACACACACACACACACAATACGCCTGCTCTGAGACGCTAAGCTGAATGAGTTCTGACATAATACAGCCAAACGCTGTAGCCGAAAGCCTGGACAACGAGTACTGATTGATCAGATAATAATTAGACGCTGTGACATTGAGACTCTAGGACCGTGGCTGTCAAAGTGCGGTGAGGGAACCTCCGGCAATATTGATGGTTTGGAACACACTGGAACACAGCGAACAAATGGATCCAAATGCACCATTACAGGCCCATTCGGTTCTATTTGCACAATCTCATAGTTTGAGAGGCCATGTGTGTCCCAATGGCCCAAATTCATACCAAAGAATGCGAGAACCATTGCTCTAGCACAGTGGTTTTTCAACCAGTGGCCCGGGGACCACCAGTGGTCCTTGATGGGGTTCCAGGTGGTCCCCAGCTAAATGATGGAGAGTTGGTAACCAAATGGACCGTTATAGATCATTAACTCTTGAGGGTGTAAAATGAAACCAAATAGACCCTTATAGATATTTAACTCTTGAGATTGTAAAATGAAACCAAATGGACCCTTATAGATATTTAACTCTTGAGAGTGTAAAATGAAACCAAATGGACCCTTATAGATATTTAACTCTTGAGAGTGTCAAATGAAACCAAATGGACCCTTATAGATATTTAACTCTTGAGAGTGTAAAATGAAACCAAATGGACCCTTATATATATTTAACTCTTGAGAGTGTCAAATGAAACCAAATGGACCCTTATGGGTCCATTTGGTTACATTTTACACTCTCAAGAGTTACATTATTGTTAAACATCTGCATTACTTAATTAAAGAATTGTTATTTTGATCAACGTTTCCCTGTTATCTCTCCTATTGGTACCAACATCAGTACAGCATGGAATTGTGGACAAAATCGTATCAAACGACGACAAAATATTCTACGTTTTGGGTCTGAGAGGCTATAATCTCATCAGACGGTGGTCCGTGGCTGAAATACCAAATAAATAATGGAACTTGATGTGAAAAGGGTTGAAAACCCCTGCTCTAGCACACACTGAGACATTCATATTTGGAAGCATCCCTTTCATAAAAGTAAACCCTATCCACTAGGCAAACAGACCCTGCGCTCACTCACCCTCAGGCAGTGCTTGAAGCTGTAGAAGGGCGTCCTGTCGTGGGTGTCGTCGTCGCGCCGCTTGCAGAACAGCAGGGCGTGCTCGTACAGGAACAGGTGCCTCTGCATGGGCTTGAACCTGGCCAGCTCCTTCATGCGCACCGCCGCCCGCTTGTGACTGATCCACACGCTGAAGTTTCCCTGCAGCACCACTCGACCCAGCTGACTCAGGTCACCCTGGGATGGTTGGATGCATGGACAGACAGACATACGTTTGGTAGGTAGCAGTGGTGGAAAGTAATGTAGAAAGTACTCTGTTACAAGTAAAAGTCCGGACTTCAAAATGTACTTGAGTAAAAGTACAAAAGTATTGGTATCAAAATGTACTTAAAGTACCCAGAGTAAAAGTACTAAAATGCTTGAATATAGCAGATCTACAAGCTTTCAAATATCCTAGGAATAAAATAGGGCTAAAGTGGTTAATGTATGTTTTTTTATGTAATAATTTATATCTGCTAAGTAACTAGTAACTAAAGTTTTCAAATAATTTTAATGGAGTAAAAGTACAATATTTGCCTTTGAGATGTAGTGGAGTAGAAGTAAAAGTGTAGACAATTGGAAATACTCCAGTAAAGTAAAAGTACCTCAAAATTGTACTTAAGTACAGTACTAGTGTACAGTACTAATGTACTTAGTTACTTTACACCACTGGTAGGTAGGTAAGGGAGGGAGGGATGAATGGATAGATGGATGGATGGTCTGTTCAAGGTCTAGTGTTGTTATTTTAAAGCTACGTTGAGTATAAAGTGGTGATTGGCTACCTGGTGTCCAGTGATGGCTATCCGATGAATGGCTTCCTGGTAGAGATGTGCGGATCGTTATAAGCGCGGATCGGGCGGATTTGGGTCATAAAAGTGAACATGTCAATTCATTGATTTGGGTCTCTTCTTCCCATTCTGTCAATTTCAAGTCCACCAGCTTTTTTATGCCATTTGCAGTGTATAATGCATGCGAGAAACAGCAGCAAATCTCCCTCCCCGCAAAGTCGCCCACAATACCGTGGTGATAAACGAGCTGAGCTCCATCAGCGCTTTTCCCGCATATTATAAATAAATACTTACAGGTGGTGGATACAATTTACATCTGCTTTACCACCATGTCACCCTCTTTCATCCCCAATTTGTTCCCGTGAGATTTGCATACATGTACCAGGTGGGTATCCTTCCCCTTAACACATTCACTGCCAGGTACTATGCATCCGGGTTTTTTTTAGCTTCTGCCAGTTTTTTATTTATTTTTCTAACCTTTTTAAGTAGTCACAGAATATTTATCTCCAGTATGATCGATCCCCTGATGGTTGCTAATCACGGAGGGTTTCACTGTGCTTCCGTGAAAAAAAGAAATGTCATCACGACCTCATGGTCGCTTGTTATTCACCGTTGCAAATAGCATGTTTCGCCAAAAATACAGTACATAGTAAAACACAGGAGCCGAGATACAGAATATTTCCCGAACCAGGAAGTGAATGGAGCAGTAAATATTTGGATCACGTTATCTCCTGGTTCTGTGTGAAGAAAAAAAATATATATATATTATTATTATTATTATTATTATTATTATTATTATTATTTGTATTTATTTTTTTAAACGTAGATTTACGTGAATGGCAGTGAACGGTTGTATTTGCATTAACATAGATCTACGTGATTGGCAGGGAATTTGTCCATTTGGTGCCAATTGCCTCTCAGAGTTGCACTTGGGAAAGCAGCCTACACTGCAGCCAAAACAGTTAATTTCAGCTTCTCATAGTACTGATTAATACATTATATCCGTATGATTGCGGGCGGGTGGTGGCTCTATAAGTAAGTACGGTAAGCCTTGCCGAGCCATGTGGCCTGTTTCTGTAGCATGAGGTCGGCTTGATGTACGAGTACACCCCCTGGACATGACGCTAGTATGTCGCCCCGCTAGCATGTCAATATGTGGATCTATACCTGGGAGAAATAATACATTTGGGCGGATGGCCGGCGCATGATTTATTTGTATGTGCGTATTCGGGTGGCATCAGAGCAGAGCCCATCCGCGCATCTCTACTACCTGGTATCAACTTCCAATGGCTACCTGTTATGTGGTGATGGCTATCTAATGAATGGCTACCTGGTATGTGGTGATGGCTATCTAATGAATGGCTACCTGGTATGTGGTGATGGCTATCTAATGAATGGCTACCTGGTATGTGGTGATGGCTATCTAATGAATGGCTACCTGGTATGTGGTGATGGCTACCTAATGAATGGCTACCTGGTATGTGGTGATGGCTATCTAATGAATGGCTACCTGGTATGTATGTGGTGATGGCTATCTAATGAATGGCTACCTGGTATGTGGTGATGGCTATCTAATGAATGGCTACCTGTTATGTGGTGATGGCTATCTAATGAATGGCTACCTGTTATGTGGTGATGGCTATCTAATGAATGGCTACCTGGTATGTGGTGATGGCTATCTAATGAATGGCTACCTGGTATGTGGTGATGGCTATCTAATGAATGGCTACCTGGTATGTGGTGATGGCTGTCTAATGAATGGCTACCTGGTATGTGGTGATGGCTGTCTAATGAATGGCTACCTGGTATGTGGTGATGGCTGTCTAATGAGTGGCTACCTGGTATGTGGTGATGGCTATCTAATGAATGGCTACCTGGTATGTGGTGATGGCTATCTAATGAATGGCTACCTGGTATGTGGTGATGGCTGTCTAATGAGTGGCTACCTGGTATGTGGTGATGGCTATCTAATGAATGGCTACCTGGTATGTGGTGATGGCTGTCTAATGAGTGGCTACCTGGTATGTGGTGATGGCTATCTAATGAATGACTACCTGGTATGTGGTGATGGCTATCTAATGAATGGCTATCTGGTATGTGGTGATGGCTACCTAATGAATGGCTACCTGGTATGTGGTGATGGCTATCTAATGAATGGCTACCTGGTATGTGGTGATGGCTATCTAATGAGTGGCTACCTGGTATGTGGTGATGGCTATCTAATGAATGGCTACCTGGTATGTGGTGATGGCTGTCTAATGAGTGGCTACCTGGTATGTGGTGATGGCTATCTAATGAATGGCTACCTGGTATGTGGTGATGGCTATCTAATGAATGGCTACCTGGTATGTGGTGATGGCTATCTAATGAATGGCTACCTGGTATCCGGTGATGGCTATCTGATGCATGGAGTCATTAACCGACTTAAGCAGCTCCAGCATGCAGTCCAGCGCCTCCTGGAGCTCACAGCGGTACTGCTGCTCTGTACAGTGTTTCAACAGTTCCTGCACAGGGAAGAGGACATAACTACGGTCAATATTTCAATGTTAGCTTCTATGTCTGTGTTTGTAAAATATATATCGCTACAGGAAGGAGAGGATAGGAAGCAGGGATGACATTCTTATCGACATGTACACTGTCATCTGTCTGTCTGTCTGTCTGTCTGTTAATCTATCTGATACAGATTTTACAACCATTCAACCACTCCCAAGATTAAAATAACATGGGAATTGCTTTAGCTTGTATTCTTGCAATCACAAAACCTTTGGGGCTCGGATGACTTTTGCATGTAGCACACAAGCACCAGGGTTTATACTACAGACAAAAAGGCCATCTTGCTGAGTGGGCGGCGGCATTCTTTCCATTCTAATGTATTGAAGTGGACATAATAATTAATGGACCAAAGCATTATGCGGGCTGCATGCAAAAGTCACCGCCAGTCTCTCGGATAAATCAATGTGAGCAGTGAGCACTACGCATGTAGGGTTTCATTCTGTGTTTTAATTAGCCAAATTGGATTATATAGCTTATTCACAGTATGACGTTATGTTTCCGTATGTAGCCAGACAATCGTCTGGCTATGCGAGACTACTTTCTAAATCTGTATGAAGTTAAATGCGGAAGTCTACCAAATAAGCAGACCTCTCTGTCTTCTCCTTTGGGGTTTGGCAAACAAAGACACGGTGCATCACTGCCACCAACTGATCTCTTGTAGCAATGACTACTTACAGTTCCCATCCCTCTCTATGATGGACAGCTTTTACCTCCACCTACATGTTTAGAAATTCAGTACAAGAAGTATGCATGGTTTGGCGTTTGCCTTGGGCCTCAAGTATACATACTGCTGTTCCTGTCTGTCTATCCAATGTACCATGCTACAAAAGCTTCTTGAATTGAAGTGAGCGCACAGAACCTTGAGTAGCAGCTGGTACTTGGTGAGGCGTTGGACTGGTTTCAGGAGATAGGAGTCCAGGCCCAGCTTGTGATCCAGCCTTTTCTGGCACTCCTAGAATGAGAAGAGAAGAGAAGAGAAGAGAAGAGAGAAGAGAAGAGAAGAGAAGAGAAGAGAAGAGAAGAGAAGAGAAGAGAAGAGAAGAGAAGAGAAGAGAAGAGAAGAGAAGAGAAGAGAAGAGAAGAGAAGAGAAGAGAAGAGAAGAGAAGAGAAGAGAAGAGAAGAGAGACTTCCAAGCAGTTTCTCCCCATGGCAGTGAGGCTCGCTAACACCCCACTGACCGTGACACTATTAACTCACAGCAGATGACGCAGCACTAGCTGTAGAGGAGTAACATTACCATGTAAACACACATGCCTTTCCGCCACACTACCTGAAAAAACGACGAATCAGAGCATTGTCTCCATAGCAACTCCGAGCGAGGCTTGTTCTGGCAGTAGCGCTCATACACCTTGAATTTCTCCTTCTGCTCGTGAACGCACGCACACACACACACACACCCCCGCGCGCGCGCACACACACACACACACACACACACACACACACACACACACACACACACACACACACACACACACACACACAGATTTTCCAGTGACATGTTAATACAAAACATGGTTCAAATAGCTGGAATTAACATGGGTGTAAATGCACCTAAAAAACATCCTACTAGTGCCCTGCACAAGAATAGTAGTAGTAGTAGTAGTACAAGTTAAATTGTTGGTGAAAAGCGGGGCCCCTCACACGCCACATATCCCTTACCCGCCGCAGGAAGCAGGCCCCCACCCTCTCCGGGGTCTCCAGGCAACCCTGCAGATCTTGGAGGAAGATCCTATAGATGGAGAACCCAGAGGACGTTGGGCCAAGTGGGGGAGGAGGAGAGAGAAACGAGTTCTGTGTGAGCTCATGTGTTCTCTGTGTGTCTGTGTGTGTGTGTGTGTGTGTGTGTGTGTGTGTGTGTGTGTGTGTGTGTGTGTGTGTGTGTGTGTGTGTGTGTGTGTGTGTGTGTGTGTGTATGACCGCGTGCTCCATACGTCCTGTGGTGTACCTGCATGAGTATGCATGTATTATTTTGTATGTGTGTGTGCTTGTACATATTGAAAAAGTCTTATTGAGTGACAGTGATAGATAGAGAACAGGGACGTGTGTGTGTGTGTGTGTGTGTGTGTGTGTGTGTGTGTGTGTGTGTGTGTGTGTGTGTGTGTGTGTGTGTGTGTGTGTGTGTGTGTGTGTGTGTGTGTGTGTCTGTGTGTCTGTGTGTGTGTGTGTGTGTGTGTGTGTGTGTGTGTGTGTGTGTGTCCTGCCTGCTGTGGAATTGGTAAATCTCAGGCATGTTGCCAAACAGAACGTCCTTCTGGCTGCGGAGAGCTGAGGGCAGCAGACTGAACATGGATGGATCCTCCATTTCTGCTCTGTATCCCTGATACAAGGAGAGGAGAGGAGACGAGAGAGGAGAGGAGAGGAGAGGAGAGGAGAGGAGAGGAGAGGAGAGGAGAGGAGAGGAGAGGAGAGGAGAGGAGAGGAGAGGAGAGGCGGAGGATGACAAGACAAAACAGGAAAGGAGAGAGTAGGACAGGAGATACAGTCTTTGTATCTATAAGGGCCTACATTTTCCCAGTACAGACAGTGTGGCAAACATGAGCCCCCACACTCTAAAAATGTACTGTACACAGAAGGCTCTATGCACGGCGGCCATATTGGAAAGAAATTGGGCCTCTTCCTTACTTCCTTCACAGGTGTTACCAATGATTCTAATGAGGGCTGTGTTCCATTTAGTGTAGCACAGTGGTTCTCAAACCTTTTAATTTCAAGGACCCCCATAACTCTGAGAGTGTACAAATGGGTCCATTTGGTTCCATTTGGTTACACATCCTCAAGGGGCCATTTGGAACCCCCTCAAGGAACCATGAGGGTCCCTGGACCACACTTTAAGACCCACTAGTGTAGCAGAGTGTTTCCAGTGAGCCAACATGCACAATATCATCACCCTGACTCTGTTTGAGCAGAATGGAACAGAGCCTTCATTACTATCATTGGCAGCACCTGTGAAGGAAGTAAGAAGAGGCCCAATTTCTGTCCAATATGGCTGCTATGCATAGAGCCAACTCACTCAATTCGCAATGCATACTTGAACACTATGAACAATTTCAACAAGGAATACAGTAACAGTAGCAGCACTCTTACTGCCATGGACTCACCAGCAGAACAGAGAGTAGCTCATCTACGTAGATCCTCTCTGTTGCTATCAACTCTTTCATGACGTGGCTGGAGAGAGAGACAGAACAAGAGACACATTAAAAATCTATTCTAAAGCGACACCTAGTGGACTAGGTGAGCATTGTGGCGTACAGCACCCCCCCCCCCCCCAAACAGATATTTTTGGCCTGTATTTACTCAAGATGACACAGAATCCCTGTGTCATCAGGTGAGACCAGTATGGATGCAATATTTTTAGCCACCTGGAGTCCCTATTTTTGGTATGTTATGAGCCACAAATGTTCAAAAATATAAAAGCATATAAACAAGAATAAATATGACTTGACAGTCATATTATTAGCAGCTGCATGCTGTATTTTGTCTCTGTGTGTGTGTGTATGTGTGTGTGTGTGTGTGTGTGTGTGTGTGTGTGTGTGTGTGTGTGTGTGTGTGTGTGTGTGTGTGTGTGTGTGTGTGTGTGTGTGTGTGTGTGTGTGTGTGTGTGTGTGTGTGTGTGTGTGTGTGTGTGTGTGTGTGCCGTGTGTGTGTGGCTTGTCAGCGTGTGTGTGTGTGATTGTTATCATAGACCTGCTTGTTTCTCGCCTAACCTGGCAACATTGAATGTGCGACTCTAAATGCTAATTATGTTTTTTATATAAGTGGTGGCAACATTTTTAGACACCACACAGGGGTGGTACTGCGGAGGACGGGCCGTCTCCCCATTGGCTTAAACGGGGAAGTGTCCCCATTGGCTTAAAGGAGTGAAGGACAGCCAGGACAGCCAATGATGAATAGGTGTCGAATAGGTGCCGTGGATGATGATGTGTCTGTCTCTTTGTAGAGCAGCCCGCTTGCAGCAGCTGCTAAAAACGAGAGTCCATTTGGTTTCATTTGTACACTCTCAGAGTTGCAGATCTGTAAGGGTCCATTTGGACCCCTGGTGGTCCGTGGGCCCAGCGTAGAGAACCAGTGCATTAGTATGTTCTTAAAGTAGTAACTTGTAGTAGTTCCATTTGACCACTCTCAGAGTTATCGGAGTCCTTGAAATTAAAAAAGTTTGAGAACCACTGCCCTGCTAAGAGAGAACCGGATCAAGAGCACAGTCAGGGCTCTGATCTAAAGTTTACTTCAAAGGCTGAATTTGTTCAGGCTCAAACTGTAACACCTATCACCAGTGTGCCAGGCCGGCACATTTCTTCCTTCCGCTTGACTAAACTTTGATACATTCTCTTCCAGTGGTGGAGAAAGTACTCAAATTCTTTACTTAAGTAAAAGTATCGATACTGCAATGTAGAAATACTCTGTTACAAGTAAAAGTCTGGAATTCAAAATTTACTTGGGTAAAAAAGTACAAAAGTATTGTACTTAAAGTAAAAGTACTCACTATGTAGTGTTTTCAAAATGTATAAAATCAATTGAAAATAGCAGATCTACAGGCTCACAACGCGTCGCATCGCAACGCGTTGTGAGCTTGTAGATCGGCTATTTTCAAATAGCCGAAGTCTATATAGAACTGAAGTGGTTAATGCATTTTTTGCAATAATATTTAAAATCTTTAAAGTAACTAGTAAAACGTTGTCCAGTAATAAGAATACAATAGAGTAAAAATACAATATTTGCCTCTGAGATGTAATGGAGTAGAAGTAAAAGTATTGAAAATGGGAAATACTCCAGTAAAGAAAAAAATACCACAAAATTGTACTTAAGTACAGTACTTGAGTACATGTACTTAAGTTATTTTTACACCACGGTTCTCTTCACAGTTTGGATTTATTTTAATATCCTGAAGTTGCATTCACGGATGAGGGGTCAAAGGTGAGAGGTTGCATACCGTGTGACCTGCTCAGGGTTCTCCTCTGCCTCAGAGTCCGTGTCCGTGGGGGCGGGGCCATACAGACAGCTGCGGTTGCCTTGGTAATCGTGCATCACTTCAATCTGACGGCAAACATATACACACATGACAGAACACGGCAGTTAGATGCGGTAAAATGCTGGATATGATGCACAATATGCCATCTAGACAAACATTATTTGATTTCATAATATTTATGCTGCAGCCTTTCACTTACCCCTATGGCCCTATGACTCAAAATAATAAGCGTGTGTGTGTGCGTGTGCGTGTGCGTGTGCGTGTGCGTGCGTGTGTGTGTGTGATCTCTTGGTTTGCTCTCTTGGGTAATTTATCCGTGCTGGTTATAGCCATAGACTGTAAGGTTATGGCATGTATGGCCTGTCGCTGTCCATCGGTGGGGGGTGCTGAAACATTTGTGAATCGATGCTTGTAGAGCGGTGTGTGTGCTGTCCTTGATTTGTCCATTATATCACAACTGGTTTTCTTTTCACAAGCCTTCAGAACAAGCTTGTGTGGTGCGGCTTGCTTGATTCAGTAAGTGGCAATTTGTGTTCATGATAGGATATCAGCTATTTTAAAATGATCTTATCATAAGAGCTCCTCGAGAATGCTCCCCCTCTGTGCTGAGAGTCTAGCTGCAACCTTGAAGCGAGGCTGAATGATTGGATAATTCCAGGGCAACAACGAATGCGAGATGGTAATTTGTTCATCACATATCCCTAACCATGTTTATTCACTAAGACCGGTAAACACAGTTGCAGGCGGATAGATTACTGTCAACGAGACACTCCTCCCCTGTGAACAAAATTGGACGGTCCCGCTGGAATTCCCCGACTGTCTGCCTGTTGGCTCGCCATTCTGTAAACCGCCTGAGGCCGATGCTTTCCGCTGCATTTTGGTGCCAGATGATTTCCAATATCCCCTCAGCCGCAAATTCTACAAAACCATCCACAGTAACAATGTTGGGCGGCTGTGTCTTCCATAGATATACACATAGATACCACATTGGTCTCTGCTGTTCATTGGAGTATTGTATCAACACAGTTGCCATATGGGCATGCATGTTTGCCCATGTATGTCTACTGAAGCAAGAGGTCGCTCACCAAAACTCAATGACTGACTGGTGGCTGCTATTATATGTTATCAAATCACTACATAATGTTATGTCATTGACCTAAATGGCGATATATTAACAAGGAAAGGATGATTAAAAAATCATTATGTCTGTATCAGCCTTGATGACCGTCTTGACTTTATGTCTGTATCAGAAATGACTTTGGACAGGTGGAAAACTTTAGTTAAACTTGTAGAGTGACGCATTATTTTACCTGGTTTACATCTTCTGATAGTTGAAGTACTTGAATGTTGACATGAAATAATAATCCTGTTTAGTGTTTCATTAGCGCGAGCGAGAAAAAAAACTAAACACAGCGTGTAGTGACGCTGATGGTCAAGGATTCGACAGTGATGTCACTGCTATGCGACACGGAAGTAGCACGGCATAAAGATACCAAGGATTCGTCGATGATGTGACATCACTGACGAATCCTTGGACATGTGACCGACTCAGCTTTTCTCCGTTGTTTGTGAAATCCTGGTGACGCAAGGTTATAGACTCAACGTTGCCTGCGCATATGGTACAATCCATAAACTTGGAATTCCCGGTCGCCTTCTCGCGGACCGGTGGTGCATGTCCCACGGACCGGCACCGGTGGTTAGACCATACCCGTGGGGGGATATGCGCACATGATTTGGCAACCCGGGGAGCCAGCGAACACAAAAACGCTAATTAACAGCTGAGCAGCTTTGGGGAAAGCGAAAAACGGGTTTCGCTCTTCCATGCACATGGTAATGGTCAATGGCTGTGTGAAAATTCTGATCAATTGCTCCAGCCACTGAGGAGAACCGGGCAGAAGAGATTTTGGGCTCACCACTCACCACGCGCACAGAGCTTTGTCGAAATTATAGGAGGATGTAATATATACAATTAGTATATACAACTCAGGCATATTTCTTGCAGTGGAGTTATGGCAAGTGTCCCCTACAAATATGGTGGCGAACATTGACGTACGACCACTGTGGCCAATGTGGCGTCTACATATTTATGTCTATGGTGTTTTGCCCATGTTTGACATTGTGAGTTCCTTAACCCATTGATACCTGCAACGCTTCTGTGTCACTTTAGATGCCTTTGGCTATTCAAAAATAGCAGATATACAAGCTCATAGCGCGGCACCGAGTGCCGCGCTACGAGCTTGTATATCTGCTATTTTTGAAAAATCGAGGGAAAAAAATGTGGGTTTTTCTTTCAAAAAATTGTTAGGATTTAGGAGACATTTCTAGAATCTTCTCAGGTCTTAATGGGTTAATCTAATCTTGCTGAGATCTGCAGCCAATGCTCTGGGAGGTTGAGCAGACGCTTGCATTGTCAATTCTGCCGTGACATTTTAGCAACACTGATTGGTTATTCTGCCGTGTCCACGGGAAGATGTAGCTGTAGCATGCCGTTGATTGGTCAGCTGCCATGTAACCCTGAGGGATGGGATGAGTAGCAATCAATCAGCACAGGCTTATTACCATCTCTTGGTCCTTGCCATGAACTTGTATATCATCACTGTCGGGAAGAAGCCTTGATCTCCATATTTCATCTTTTTATGTGGGGGGAGGGGGGGGGGGTTTCTTCATAAATGAATGCCCGACATTATACTTTGTTGCATGACAGTGACACGCAAAAGTAGTGAAAATAGCTGTTCTACAATCTCACAACGCGCCAGGCTGCGACACACAGTGAGCTTGTAGATTTTAGGATTTTTTTGTACAATTTGTGAGAGTTTCGCCAATGACATGCCCAAAATAGGGAAAGTGGTTAAGTCTGTCTGTGGGTTTAATAAATTTTATGGCTGGGGCCTAAGGACAAAGTGACCAAAACCTGTGTTTTGCCCATGTATGGAGAAAACAGGTACAAAACATGCCCATGTATGGACGAAAGGGGGACAGACTTTTATGGCTGGGGCCTAAGGACAAAGTGACCAAAACCTGTTTTTTGCCCATGTATGGAGAAAACAGGTACAAAACATGCCCATGTATGGACGAAAGGGGGACAGACTTTTATGGCTGGGGCCTAAGGACAAAGTGACCAAAACATAGAGTTAAAAATAATAGAGAGGGCACCCGAATTCTCCTCCCATCCACTTGCATTGAGTTGCTCACCCAGCGCATGGGCCTATTTGAACCCTTCTTCTGGGTTGGAAATTTGGTGGGCGAGGCCTATTTGGGGCTCCAAACGCGTCACTTCTGTGACGCGTTTTGCGTCACAGTGACGCGTTTTGCGCCACAGAAGCGCGCAGCCCCGTGCGCAAGCTCGTGCGCATGCTCGTGAGTCGAGCCCATTGGTCGAAACCGTTTTCGCTCGTTCATGTATAGGTACTAAGCTGCAGTACCATGAATGGCCAGCATGTTCAATTGGCTTCAGTGAAACCACTGGGTTCTGGGGGCTTGGACCAAAACCTGTTTTTTGCCCATGTATGGAGAAAACAGGTACAAAACATGCCCATGTATGGACGAAAGGGGGACAGACTTTTATGGCTGGGGCCTAAGGACAAAGTGACCATGCCCATGTATGGACGAAACAGGTACAAAGCCTCATGTAAGCCAGACCCCCTGGGTCCGGCAAAGAGGATAAGAGAAAACACAGTACTGTTAAAAAAAAAAAAAATTGAAAGAGAAGAGAAGAAAATACTGGATTTGTGTAAGGGAAATAATGTTGGGTTTAAAAATGGTGAAAAGTCGTATCGTGAACCTAGTATTGTGATTCAAATCGTAACGTGAGACGAGTGAATCGTTACATGCCTAATAATAACCAATGAAAAGTATTAACAAGAGACTGAATAATGACTACAATGGCACCCAGCTTCTTTTCCCCATTTCCTGAAATAGTAACAGTTTAGTTTTCAAACCCCGCAGCGACGACATGCACACCTTGGGCTGGTTATTGTTCCTCCTGGCGGCCCGTTTACCAGGAAGCAGGTCAAAGGAGAACTTGGTGTTCAGCACATTGAAGTCCACACCTATAGAGCCTATAGAGAGAGAGTACACAGACAGACACATCACATTAACCCTTTAATACCTGGAACGCATCTGTGTGTCATTTTTAGATTTCTTTGGGCTATTCAAAAATAGCAGATCTACAAGCTCATAGCGCGGCACCGAGTGCCGCGCTATGAGCTTGTAGATCTGCTATTTTTTTTGAAAAATCGTGAAAAATGGGTGCAAATCTTTGGATACATGTATTTTTTAAGCAAACATTTGTAACTCAAATCTTTGCTTCTGGGGGATTCTACAAATGTCTTCTAAGGGCGCGCTCCCACCAAGAGTTGGCTGGCCGCTGTTAAACGCAGGTTGTGCGCGGCCACAGTTTTTTGCAGCCAGCGGATTCTAAAAAACGGGAGTGTCGCGCCTGTCACTCACTTTCAGGAGCCTCCCCGTAGCCCTACTGTGCCTGCTGCCTTGAGCACCATGTTGCTTCCTGAGTCTTGAGACAGTCCGCCTTCAACTCACCCGATTGGACAGAGGGAGAAAATCAGCACCTGCCTCCAGCAGTTTTATGCTTAGTCGCGGAGAGCAGATAAACGCAAGGTCTGCGCGACCAGCGGAAAAATCTGCTCTTGCGTGAATCAACGCATTTGCATTGACAATGCATTGGCAGATTCTGCAAACAGCGGCCAGCCAACTCTTGGTGCGCTCTCACCGCACTTTTATTTTACCTCTGGGGCAGAATCTGCCAATGCATTGTCAATGTGAATGCGTGGATTCACGCAAGAGCGGATTTTTCCGCTTGTCGCGCATACCTTGCATTTATCTGCTCTACGCGACTTGTCCATTGGAAGCATAAAACTGCTGGAGGCAGGAGCTGATTTCCCCCCTCTGTCCAATCGGGTGAGTCGAAGGCGGACCGTCCCAAGACTCAGGAAGCAACATGGTGCTCTCAGTGGACCAACTGGTTGTAGCTGTTGCATCTCACCCAGTACTTTATGATTTGACCATGAAAGAGTTCCATATGACTGACATTAAAGAACTGGCCTGGTTACAAGTCAGTGCGGTCGCAAAGGCTTCAGGTTAGTCAGTGGTTGCCTGGCAACGTCAAGGCAGAAGGCGGCGCGGGCTACGGGGACGGTCTTGAATGTGAGTGACAGGTGCGTCACAGCGTTTTTTTTAGAATCCGCTGGCTGCAAAAAACTGTGGCCGCTTTTGGTGAGAGCGCGCCCTAAATACTAAATCCTAAATCCTGTTTTTTTGAAAAAACATATTTGCTATAATATCAGTGGTTCTCAAAAATGATATGGCCGCGGACCCCATCTCAAAATAGTTTGTTCCAGGGACCCCCAGAAGTTGTAAGAGAGTCAAAAATGTTCGCTTGAAAAAATACATATTCAAAGATTTGCACACATTTTCACGATTTTTCAAAAATAGCAGATCTACAAGCTCATAGCGCGGCAAGTGTAAAATAATGCTTTTTTTAGCTCAACTCAAAAAGTGACACAGATGCGTTCCAGGTCTCAATGGGTTAAAGTCCACACCTATAGAGCCTATAGAGAGTGAGTACACAGACAGACACATCACATCACAAGTACTCTAGCACAGTGGTTCTCAAACTTTTTCATGCCAAAGGACCTCCAGATTGATATGTATTTGGCCACGGACCCCCATCTGAAAATGCTTTGTGCCAGAGACCTCCAGAAGCGAATATATATATATATATATATATATATATATATATATATATATATATATATATATATATATTCAAACAAGATTTGCACGAATCTTCACGGTTTAAAAAAATAGCAGATCTGCAAGCTCATAGCGTGGCACGAAGTATATCTGCTATTTTTGAATAGCCAAAGTATAAAACATGGTTAAAGTGGTTAAAATGATTGTGATATATTAAAGGAGTAGTTCACCCCAAAAAAAAAGTTTTTTATCAGTTACATACCCCATGAAGCCTTGAATTCATGGAGATTTTTTAGTTTTTGTCGCATTTCTAAGCCAATAATTTGATGACCGTGTGTATTTCCGGTAGGAGACACAAAGAGTCTCCTTTGTGTCTCCTACCGGATACATTAGCCGGTAGGAGACGGTAATCAAATTATTGGCTTACGAATGCGACAAAAACTAAAACATGTCCATGAATTCAAGGCTTCATGCCATTGATAGAAAATAAGTCATTTTTTGGGTGAACTACTCCTTTAACTAATTTAGCAGGGGACCCCCTTGTACCCCCCCCAAGGACCCCTGGGGGTCCCCAGACCCCACTTTGAGAACCAATGCTGTAGTAGCTTCCTTTCTATGTTACTGTATATTGTGCCTGTCTTTGTGTATTTATGAAGTAGTGGCTACCATGTCTAGGGGAGAAGAGGGGTGACTTGCATCGTGAGGTCAGGTCAGGCTCCGGACGCGGGGCCACCGGCTGGATGGGTCTGACCTGGATGTCAGCGAGCTTCCTCAGACACTGCTCTCTGTTCCTCATCATGGACTGCACCGACCCCAGCTTATCAGACACCATGGAGATCTGGGACTGCATGGTGGAGGACAGACAGGAGGAGACGGACGCTGAGACAGGTTCCCGAGAGACAAGTTCTGTTGTGGATTCAAACCCACAACCTGTGGGTTTGCACACTGCTGCAGGCCTAGGGATTAGGGATCATTGTTCTGGTTGGAAATGGGGTGTGTGCGCGTGTGCTTGTGCATGTGCGTGTGCGTGTGTGTGTGCGTGTGCGTGTGCGTGTGCGTGTGCGTGTGCGTGTGCGTGTGCGTGTGTGTGTGCGTGTGCGTGTGCGTGTGGCAACGATAGCTGATCAAGGCTCAAAAGTACATGCTTTTAAAAAAATAAAGTATTAAAAAATATAAATTACAAAGTACATTTTCTTTTTAATATCAATGCGTTGCTGTGTAAATCGGCTATTTTCTAAAAAAAATATTTATTTTTATTAATCGATTTTTTATAATCGATTACATCGATTTGTTTGATTAACTGTCATTCATTGGACACGGGAGCTTAGGGAGGGGGGTGGGGGGGGTGGATGGAGAGGTATTATTACCTGTAGCCGGGGAGTGAGTATGGCCTCAAACTCCAAGCTCAGAATGTCCTGGGTGTTTTTAAGTGCAGACGGCGCCCTCTCCTGGTGGCAAATGAGGTTCTGCAGGGCCTCCTGGGCTCCCTCTCTGGTCTGAAACCTGTCCACCATCTGACTGGCTAACAGGTAGGCCGCCTCGTCACACCACCGCAGTGCCTACACACACACACAGAGAGGATAACACACATCAACGTAGACATAATATACACACGTATGCACACAGGTAAAACATATATGCATGTATCAACATACTCACACACATAGTAGGACATAGAAGAATAAGGACCCACTCACTCACTCACAATCACATATACAAATATGAGATCATAAACACAATGGTACAATCTATATAATGTTGTAAACTGGCTCATGATGAGACGTGACAAAAAGAGAGGGATACACAGATAACTTAAAACCCAAACATGATTTATTATAAACAAATGCAGATTAAATTAACAAAATCGTCATGGGGTGTGTTAGTCTGTAGAATCAGTGGCGTAGGTGAGTGGATATATCGGTACAGTATGGTGTGAGGGGTGCTGGATGCGAAACCAAGAGACAAACACCAAACCAAATGTGCAAGGGAGGTATGAGACACTGAGACAGAGACAGGAAATGGAGACTGCTCTTCAGGTCAGAGCTGATTGGCCCTCCTGACCACGCCTACCTGGCTGGCACCTGTAACAGAAACCAAGACAAAAGACAAGCACTGGGGCAGACAGAGTGGGAGGGCCGTCACAATAATAATACATCATTTATCACACACCCAGCCTTTCTTTACCCTGGGTGGGTGATAAAAGCACCTAGAGGGTCATAACATGTATCAGCCCTAGGACTGATAAGGCAGCTGACCAATCGGTGCAAGCTAAAGTACCACCAAACTCTTAGTCTCGTGTCCCCAATCGTCTGGGTAAAATGGGGCTTGAACAGCGGAGAAAAACGGTGCTAACAACAACCCTATGCCCACTGCTTTGAAAAGTAATACTGATACATTCAGATACAAAGGACTGCCCTAAAGTCATTGGTTCTGCAATTTTATTTAATACATTTCTTTTCCCGAATTGTCCACCCAGTTCGCCAACATTGAATTCACATATCACCAGACTTATCGGTAGGCGGAGAACTCCGATCGTCTGGCTACGTGAGACTACCGCGCGCTGAACTGTTGGTACAAGCGACCTCCTTTGAAGGATCACAGAGTGGCGTGTTGATCAAATGCTATTTTCTCGTTGTCTTTGTGAATTAATAAGGCTATGGGTATTGATAAATAATTGGGCACGGCTGCATCAGATCTTTCCTATGGCTTGGACTGGCACTTCGTCTGGTAACCTCGGGCAGTGACGAATGCCTGGCTAGTAATAATAGCAATTCCGAGAGCTCTGATCAGTCAGAATATTAAAGCGTGCGTGTGTGTGTGTGTGTGTGTGTATCCATATTCATGCTTGTGCGCATGCATGTACATGCATGCTTGTTTGTTTTTGGTTGAATATAATGTGTGTGTGTGTGTGTGTGTGTGTGTGTGTGTGTGTGTGTGTGTGTGTGTGTGTGTGTGTGTGTGTGTGTGTGTGTGTGTGTGTGTGTGTGAGTGTGAGTGTGAGTGCGTGCGTGTGTGTTTATACCTCCTCCAGCCGTAGCAGCAGGTCGTGTGCACGTGAGAGTGAGGCGCGCTTGGTGCGCATGGCGTTGGTGATGACATCACAGTGGTGACGCAGCTCGTTGCAGCGCTGGACGATGAGTGCCAGCGCATAGTGGTGGTTGGCTGCCAGCTGGTGACCATGCAGAATCACCACCTGGGCACGGCCCATCTCCTCCTGCACAGCACGCGCGCGCACACACACACACACACACACACACACACACACACACACACACACACACACACACACACACACACACACACACACACACACACACACACACAGGGAGAGTGATACAGTTACATTATTTTCCATATGAGGATTTTCCTTCAACCTCACAGCAGGTGTTAGATTAAAACTAGGAATACCGCATCGCGGTTGTATCCCTCCGCCAACCAGTTGCAGTTTACGTCCATGACTATCCAGACTCATACAGCAGTATATGTAGCGATGACTTGGAAGGAATTTAATCATAGTGTTTTGTGAGGTCACAGTGACCTTTGACCTCGAACTACTTATAATCAGTTCTTCCTTGAGTCGTCAGAGTCGATGTGGACGTTCGTGCCAATTGTCATGAAATCCCCCCCAAGGCCTTCCTGGGATATCATGATTCTCATGGTTGGGAGGGACAGGCGGACGAACGGACTGTGTTTCCATCCATTGTTGGTATCA